>NW_028294738.1:0-98000 GCF_964341445.2 Mesoplodon mirus
GATCTAAATTTACACAATAATGAAGAAATCAGCTACAAGGGGAGACAATCAGCAAAAACTATCAATACCAGAATTAGATTCCGCAGGCCATCCATCAATTGTTGGAATAATCAGGTGCAAGGCAGAAAATATACATAAAACTGGAACTGAAACAAGGCACAAGGATATTTTCAAAGACTGGTAGTATCTCTAAAACATTTTTAAAGTGCATGTCATTGATAAAGCTAAATACTCCAAGGTTGTGTAATACAACAGATTAAGCATTGAGAAGAGTGAAATTATGCTGTTTTGAAAACTATGGCAGGTGAGATTTTCTGCCTAATTATATAAGAAGATTTCTCTAAAAACTACACATTATTTCAAAGAATTATTGGCTGTGAAATAAGTTAAGGGTATTTCAAATGGCTTGTCTGCAAAGAAAGGTGAGATGTAGGGAATCACAGAAAGTCGAGGGGAAAATAGGTCAATATATACATTGCTATATGGTGAACTAAACCTTAGGCCAGCAACAATGGAGAGCACCCGACCTTTAGAAACTTACAAGTAAGCTGGAATGTTCAAAAGTTCAAATCTTTATAAGTAAAATATTTATTAAAATGAATAACCAAGTGTTTTAATTGACATCAGAAGATCAAAACAATAAACCCTGAGAACATAGAAAAAAGATAAATAAAAATATGAGCAGAACTTAATACAACAGAAAACGTATAAAATTGAGGGGATTTAGTAAGTCCAAAGAATCTTCTTTGAAAAGATTGAAAAGACACACTTTGATTAAGGAAAACAAAAAAATAAGTAAAGAATATACAGAAAGAATCAGGAGAATGTTAAAGCAGAGAATATAAGAAATGCCAGTAAATTTGAACATTTCTGTAAAGTGGACCATTTCCTAGCTCCTAAAGTTTACCAAACCTGACACAAGAGGAAATCTTTTAAGGTCATCATGTCTGCCCTTGGCATTCTCAGAACGCCCTGGCCTCAGGATGCAGCCTCTGTAGTCCCTGGTAAACTGTGGAGAGGGGGCGGGGCTGAGGATGGTTGGAACTCTGCCCTCACTGAAGGAGTGGGTGTGGCCATCTCTGCTGTGACTGAACAAAGGGCAGGGGAGCAGGGGGCCCAGGGCAGGGCCCTCAGAGCACGGCAGGTCCAGTGGGCTGTCACAAGCATTTAGGCCCAGGCCAAAGGGCGCCTTCTTTGTCTGCACAGCTGCCCAAACTCTCACCTTTCCACTCAGGCCGACCTCTTACTTGAAGTGTGTGTGGAACCTGTCCTCACAGTACACCTCGCTGCACAGCTAACCATAGGTCTGGGCATCGTAGCTTCCTGCCAGGTGACCAAAGTTCGCAGTCAGATGTGTCCCAGGGACACATGCAAAGAGGCTCCTGCCCGGGCCACAGGCTGCCCACAGCCCCTGCCCCAGATCGGGGGCCGCCAATCAGCCCTGTCGGAGTCCCCTGCCTCTAGAGGGAGTATTGGACCAACACTTGTAGAAAACGGTGTCCTCGTGGGCAACTCATTGGAGGGACACAAATAAATCTTTGCCGACTTTCTGCTGAAGCTTACGAGCGCTCACACCTAAGCGTCTTACAAGGTCAGCTGTTTAGCTAAACATGAGCTCATGATCTAAATTTACAGAATAATGAATAAATCAACTACGAGGGGAGACAATCAGTAAAGACTATCAATACCAGAATTAGATTCCCAAGGCCATCCATCAATTGTTGGAATAATCAGGTGCAAGGTAGAATATATACATAAAACTGGAACTGAAACAAGGAACAAGGATGTTTTCAAAGACTGGTAGTATCTCTAAAACATTTTTAAAGTACATGTCATTGATAAAGGTAAATACTCAAAGGTTGTGTAATACAACAGATTAAGCATTGAGAAGAGTGAAATTATGCTGTTTTGAAAACTATGGCAGATGAGATTTTCTGCCTAATTATATAAGAAGATTTCTCTAAAAAATACACATTATTTCAATGACTTATTGGCTGTGAAATAAGTTAAGGATATTTCAAATGGCTTGTCTTCAAAGAAAGGTGAGATGTAGGGAATCAGAGAAAGTCGAGGGGAAAATAGGTCAATATATACATTGCTATATGTTGAACTAAACGTTCGGCCAGCAACAATGGAGAGCACCTGTCCCTTAGAAACTTACAAGTAAGCTGGAATCTTCAAAAGTTCAAATCTTTATAAGTAAAATATTTATTAAAATGAATAACCAAGTGTTTTAATTGACATCAGAAGATCAAAACAATAAACCCTCAGAACATAGAAAAAAGATAAATAAAGATATGAGCAGAACTTAATACAACAGAAAACGGATAAAATTGAGGTGATTTAGTAAGTCCAAAGAATCTTCTTTGAAAAGATTGAAAAGACACACTTTGATTAAGGAAAACAAAAACATAAGTAAAGAATATACAGAAAGAATCAGGACAATGTAATATCAGAGAATATATTAAATGCCAGTAAATTTGAACATTTCTGTAAAGTGGACCATTTCCTAGCTCCTAAAGTTTACCAAACCTGACACAAGAGGAAATCATTAAAGGTCATCATGTCTGCCCTTGGCATTCTCGGAACGCCCTGGCCTCAGAAAGCAGCATCTGTAGTCCATCATAACCTGCGGAGAGGGGGCGGGGCTGAGGGAGGTTGGAACACTGCCCTCACTGAGGGAGTGGGTGTGGCCATCTCTGCTGTGACTGAACAAAGGGCAGGGGAGCAGGGGGCCCAGGGCAGGTCCCACAGAGACCGGCAGGTCCAGTGGGGAGTCACAAGCATTTAGGCCCAGGCCAAAGGGCGCCTTCTTTGTCTGCACAGCTGCCCAAACTCTCACCTTTCCACTCAGGCCGACCTCTTACTTGAAGTGTGTGTGGAACCTGTCCGCGCAGTACACCTCATTGCACAGCTTACCATAGGTCTGGGCATCGTAGCTTCCTGTCAGGTGACCTATGTTCGCAGGCAGATGGGTCCCTGGGACACATGCAGAGAGGCTCCTGCGTGGGGCACAGGCCGCCCACAGCCCCTGCCCCAGATCGGGGGCCGACAAGCAGCCCTGTCGGAGTCCCCTGCCTCTAGAGTGAGTATTGGACCAACACTTGTAGAAAACAGTGTCCTCATGGGCAACTCATTGGAAGGAAACAAATAAATTTTGCCGACTTTCTCCTGAAGCTTACGAGCGTTCACACCTAAGCGTCTTACAAGGTCAGGTGGTTAGCTAAACATGAGCTCATGTTCTATATTTACACAAAAATGAAGAAATCAAATACGAGGGGAGACAATCAGTAAAAACTCTCAATACCAGAATTAGATTCCGAAGGCCATCCATCAATTGTTGGAATAATCAGGTGCAAGGCAGAAAATATACATAAAACTGGAACTGAAACAAGGAAAAATGATGTTTTCAAAGACTGGTAGGATCTCTAAAACATTTTTAAAGGATATGCCATTGATAAAGCAAAATACTCAAAGGTTGTGTAATACAAGAGATTAAGCATTGAGAAGATTGAAATTATGCTGTTTTGAAAACTATGGCAGGTGAGATTTTCTGCCTAATTATATAAGAAGATTTCTCTAAAAACTACACATTATTTCAAAGAATTATTGGCTGTGAAATAAGTTAAGGGTATTTCAAATGGCTTGTCTGCAAAGAAAGGTGAGATGTAGGGAATCACAGAAAGTCGAGGGGAAAATAGGTCAATATATACATTGCTATATGGTGAACTAAACCTTAGGCCAGCAACAATGGAGAGCACCCGACCTTTAGAAACTTACAAGTAAGCTGGAATGTTCAAAAGTTCAAATCTTTATAAGTAAAATATTTATTAAAATGAATAACCAAGTGTTTTAATTGACATCAGAAGATCAAAACAATAAACCCTGAGAACATAGAAAAAAGATAAATAAAAATATGAGCAGAACTTAATACAACAGAAAACGTATAAAATTGAGGGGATTTAGTAAGTCCAAAGAATCTTCTTTGAAAAGATTGAAAAGACACACTTTGATTAAGGAAAACAAAAAAATAAGTAAAGAATATACAGAAAGAATCAGGAGAATGTTAAAGCAGAGAATATAAGAAATGCCAGTAAATTTGAACATTTCTGTAAAGTGGACCATTTCCTAGCTCCTAAAGTTTACCAAACCTGACACAAGAGGAAATCTTTTAAGGTCATCATGTCTGCCCTTGGCATTCTCAGAACGCCCTGGCCTCAGGATGCAGCCTCTGTAGTCCCTGGTAAACTGTGGAGAGGGGGCGGGGCTGAGGATGGTTGGAACTCTGCCCTCACTGAAGGAGTGGGTGTGGCCATCTCTGCTGTGACTGAACAAAGGGCAGGGGAGCAGGGGGCCCAGGGCAGGGCCCTCAGAGCACGGCAGGTCCAGTGGGGTGTCACAAGCATTTAGGCCCAGGCCAAAGGGCGCCTTCTTTGTCTGCACAGCTGCCCAAACTCTCACCTTTCCACTCAGGCAGACCTCTTACTTGAAGTGTGTGTGGAACCTGTCCTCACAGTACACCTCGCTGCACAGCTAACCATAGGTCTGGGCATCGTAGCTTCCTGCCAGGTGACCAAAGTTCGCAGTGAGATGTGTCCCAGGGACACATGCAAAGAGGCTCCTGCCCGGGCCACAGGCTGCCCACAGCCCCTGCCCCAGATCGGGGGCCGCCAATCAGCCCTGTCGGAGTCCCCTGCCTCTAGAGGGAGTATTGGACCAACACTTGTAGAAAACGGTGTCCTCGTGGGCAACTCATTGGAGGGACACAAATAAATCTTTGCCGACTTTCTGCTGAAGCTTACGAGCGCTCACACCTAAGCGTCTTACAAGGTCAGCTGTTTAGCTAAACATGAGCTCATGATCTAAATTTACAGAATAATGAATAAATCAACTACGAGGGGAGACAATCAGTAAAGACTATCAATACCAGAATTAGATTCCCAAGGCCATCCATCAATTGTTGGAATAATCAGGTGCAAGGTAGAATATATACATAAAACTGGAACTGAAACAAGGAACAAGGATGTTTTCAAAGACTGGTAGTATCTCTAAAACATTTTTAAAGTACATGTCATTGATAAAGGTAAATACTCAAAGGTTGTGTAATACAACAGATTAAGCATTGAGAAGAGTGAAATTATGCTGTTTTGAAAACTATGGCAGATGAGATTTTCTGCCTAATTATATAAGAAGATTTCTCTAAAAAATACACATTATTTCAATGACTTATTGGCTGTGAAATAAGTTAAGGATATTTCAAATGGCTTGTCTTCAAAGAAAGGTGAGATGTAGGGAATCAGAGAAAGTCGAGGGGAAAATAGGTCAATATATACATTGCTATATGTTGAACTAAACGTTCGGCCAGCAACAATGGAGAGCACCTGTCCCTTAGAAACTTACAAGTAAGCTGGAATCTTCAAAAGTTCAAATCTTTATAAGTAAAATATTTATTAAAATGAATAACCAAGTGTTTTAATTGACATCAGAAGATCAAAACAATAAACCCTCAGAACATAGAAAAAAGATAAATAAAGATATGAGCAGAACTTAATACAACAGAAAACGGATAAAATTGAGGTGATTTAGTAAGTCCAAAGAATCTTCTTTGAAAAGATTGAAAAGACACACTTTGATTATGGAAAACAAAAACATAAGTAAAGAATATACAGAAAGAATCAGGACAATGTAATATCAGAGAATATATTAAATGCCAGTAAATTTGAACATTTCTGTAAAGTGGACCATTTCCTAGCTCCTAAAGTTTACCAAACCTGACACAAGAGGAAATCATTAAAGGTCATCATGTCTGCCCTTGGCATTCTCGGAACGCCCTGGCCTCAGAAAGCAGCATCTGTAGTCCATCATAACCTGCGGAGAGGGGGCGGGGCTGAGGGAGGTTGGAACACTGCCCTCACTGAGGGAGTGGGTGTGGCCATCTCTGCTGTGACTGAACAAAGGGCAGGGGAGCAGGGGGCCCAGGGCAGGTCCCACAGAGACCGGCAGGTCCAGTGGGGAGTCACAAGCATTTAGGCCCAGGCCAAAGGGCGCCTTCTTTGTCTGCACAGCTGCCCAAACTCTCACCTTTCCACTCAGGCCGACCTCTTACTTGAAGTGTGTGTGGAACCTGTCCGCGCAGTACACCTCATTGCACAGCTAACCATAGGTCTGGGCATCGTAGCTTCCTGTCAGGTGACCTATGTTCGCAGGCAGATGGGTCCCTGGGACACATGCAGAGAGGCTCCTGCGTGGGGCACAGGCCGCCCACAGCCCCTGCCCCAGATCGGGGGCCGACAAGCAGCCCTGTCGGAGTCCCCTGCCTCTAGAGTGAGTATTGGACCAACACTTGTAGAAAACGGTGTCCTCATGGGCAACTCATTGGAAGGAAACAAATAAATTTTGCCGACTTTCTCCTGAAGCTTACGAGCGTTCACACCTAAGCGTCTTACAAGGTCAGGTGGTTAGCTAAACATGAGCTCATGTTCTATATTTACACAAAAATGAAGAAATCAACTACGAGGGGAGACAATCAGTAAAAACTCTCAATACCAGAATTAGATTCCGAAGGCCATCCATCAATTGTTGGAATAATCAGGTGCAAGGCAGAAAATATACATAAAACTGGAACTGAAACAAGGAAAAAGGATGTTTTCAAAGACTGGTAGGATCTCTAAAACATTTTTAAAGGATATGCCATTGATAAAGCAAAATACTCAAAGGTTGTGTAATACAAGAGATTAAGCATTGAGAAGAGTGAAATTATGCTGTTTTGAAAACTATGGCAGGTGAGATTTTCTGCCTAATTATATAAGAAGATTTCTCTAAAAACTACACATTATTTCAAAGAATTATTGGCTGTGAAATACGTTAAGGGTATTTCAAATGGCTTGTCTGCAAAGAAAGGTGAGATGTAGGGAATCAAAGAAAGTCGAGGGGAAAATAGGTCAATATATACATTGCTATATGGTGAACTAAACCTTAGGCCAGAAACAATGGAGAGCACCCGACCTTTAGAAACTTACAAGTAAGCTGGAATGTTCAAAAGTTCAAATCTTTATAAGTAAAATATTTATTAAAATGAATAACCAAGTGTTTTAATTGACATCAGAAGATCAAAACAATAAACCCTGAGAACATAGAAAAAAGATAAATAAAAATATGAGCAGTACTTAATACAACAGAAAACGTATAAAATTGAGGGGATTTAGTAAGTCCAAAGAATCTTCTTTGAAAAGATTGAAAAGACACACTTTGATTAAGGAAAACAAAAAAATAAGTAAAGAATATACAGAAAGAATCAGGAGAATGTTAAAGCAGAGAATATAAGAAATGCCAGTAAATTTGAACATTTCTGTAAAGTGGACCATTTCCTAGCTCCTAAAGTTTACCAAACCTGACACAAGAGGAAATCTTTTAAGGTCATCATGTCTGCCCTTGGCATTCTCAGAACGCCCTGGCCTCAGGATGCAGCCTCTGTAGTCCCTGGTAAACTGTGGAGAGGGGGCGGGGCTGAGGATGGTTGGAACTCTGCCCTAACTGAAGGAGTGGGTGTGGCCATCTCTGCTGTGACTGAACAAAGGGCAGGGGAGCAGGGGGCCCAGGGCAGGGCCCTCAGAGCACGGCATGTCCAGTGGGGTGTCACAAGCATTTAGGCCCAGGCCAAAGGGCGCCTTCTTTGTCTGCACAGCTGCCCAAACTCTCACCTTTCCACTCAGGCCGACCTCTTACTTGAAGTGTGTGTGGAACCTGTCCTTACAGTACACCTCGCTGCACAGCTAACCATAGGTCTGGGCATCGTAGCTTCCTGCCAGGTGACCAAAGTTCGCAGTCAGATGTGTCCCAGGGACACATGCAAAGAGGCTCCTGCCCGGGCCACAGGCTGCCCACAGCCCCTGCCCCAGATCGGGGGCCGCCAATCAGCCCTGTCGGAGTCCCCTGCCTCTAGAGGGAGTATTGGACCAACACTTGTAGAAAACGGTGTCCTCGTGGGCAACTCATTGGAGGGACACAAATAAATCTTTGCCGTCTTTCTGCGGAAGCTTACGAGCGTTCACACCTAAGCGTCTTACAAGGTCAGCTGTTTAGCTAAACATGAGCTCATGATCTAAATTTACACAATAATGAAGAAATCAACGACGAGGGGAGACAATCAGTAAAGACTATCAATACCAGAATTAGATTCCCAAGGCCATCCATCAATTGTTGGAATAATCAGGTGCAAGGCAGAATATATACATAAAACTTGAACTGAAACAAGGAACAAGGATGTTTTCAAAGACTGGTAGGATCTCTAAAACATTTTTAAAGGACATGTCATTGATAAAGCTAAATACTCCAAGGTTGTGTAATACAACAGATTAAGCATTGAGAAGAGTGAAATTATGCTGTTTTGAAAACTATGGCAGATGAGATTTTCTGCCTAATAATATAAGAAGATTTCTCTAAAAAATACACATTATTTCAATGACTTATTGGCTGTGAAATAAGTTAGGGGTATTTCAAACGGCTTGTCTTCAAAGAAAGGTGAGATGTAGGGAATCACAGAAAGTCGAGGGGAAAATAGGTCAATATATACATTGCTATATGTTGAACTAAACGTTCGGCCAGCAACAATGGAGAGCACCTGACACTTAGAAACTTACAAGTAAGCTGAATTCTTCAAAAGTTCAAATCTTTATAGTAAAATATTTATTAAAATGAATAACCAAGTGTTTTAATTGACATCAGAAGATCAAAACAATAAAC
Source organism: Mesoplodon mirus (assembly GCF_964341445.2). Taxonomy (NCBI): domain Eukaryota; kingdom Metazoa; phylum Chordata; class Mammalia; order Artiodactyla; family Ziphiidae; genus Mesoplodon; species Mesoplodon mirus. The sequence continues at coordinate 8,743 of NW_028294738.1, forward strand.
CGTGAGAACATAGAAAAAAGATAAATAAAGATATGAGCAGAACTTAATACAACAGAAAACGTATAAAATTGAGGTGATTTAGTAAGTCCAAAAAATCTTCTTTGAAAAGATTGAAAAGACACACTTTGATTAAGGAAAACAAAAACATAATTAGAGAATATACAGAAAGAATCAGGAGAATGTTAAAGCAGAGAATATAAGAAATGCCAGTAAATTTGAACATTTCTGTAAAGTGGACCATTTCCTAGCTCCTAAAGTTTACCAAACCTGACACAAGAGGAAATCTTTTAAGGTCATCATGTCTGCCCTTGGCATTCTCAGAACGCCCTGGCCTCAGGATGCAGCCTCTGTAGTCCCTGGTAAACTGTGGAGAGGGGGCGGGGCTGAGGATGGTTGGAACTCTGCCCTAACTGAAGGAGTGGGTGTGGCCATCTCTGCTGTGACTGAACAAAGGGCAGGGGAGCAGGGGGCCCAGGGCAGGGCCCTCAGAGCACGGCATGTCCAGTGGGGTGTCACAAGCATTTAGGCCCAGGCCAAAGGGCGCCTTCTTTGTCTGCACAGCTGCCCAAACTCTCACCTTTCCACTCAGGCCGACCTCTTACTTGAAGTGTGTGTGGAACCTGTCCTTACAGTACACCTCGCTGCACAGCTAACCATAGGTCTGGGCATCGTAGCTTCCTGCCAGGTGACCAAAGTTCGCAGTCAGATGTGTCCCAGGGACACATGCAAAGAGGCTCCTGCCCGGGCCACAGGCTGCCCACAGCCCCTGCCCCAGATCGGGGGCCGCCAATCAGCCCTGTCGGAGTCCCCTGCCTCTAGAGGGAGTATTGGACCAACACTTGTAGAAAACGGTGTCCTCGTGGGCAACTCATTGGAGGGACACAAATAAATCTTTGCCGTCTTTCTGCGGAAGCTTACGAGCGTTCACACCTAAGCGTCTTACAAGGTCAGCTGTTTAGCTAAACATGAGCTCATGATCTAAATTTACACAATAATGAAGAAATCAACGACGAGGGGAGACAATCAGTAAAGACTATCAATACCAGAATTAGATTCCCAAGGCCATCCATCAATTGTTGGAATAATCAGGTGCAAGGCAGAATATATACATAAAACTTGAACTGAAACAAGGAACAAGGATGTTTTCAAAGACTGGTAGGATCTCTAAAACATTTTTAAAGGACATGTCATTGATAAAGCTAAATACTCCAAGGTTGTGTAATACAACAGATTAAGCATTGAGAAGAGTGAAATTATGCTGTTTTGAAAACTATGGCAGATGAGATTTTCTGCCTAATAATATAAGAAGATTTCTCTAAAAAATACACATTATTTCAATGACTTATTGGCTGTGAAATAAGTTAGGGGTATTTCAAACGGCTTGTCTTCAAAGAAAGGTGAGATGTAGGGAATCACAGAAAGTCGAGGGGAAAATAGGTCAATATATACATTGCTATATGTTGAACTAAACGTTCGGCCAGCAACAATGGAGAGGACCTGACCCTTAGAAACTTACAAGTAAGGTGGAATCTTCAAAAGTTCAAATCTTTATAGTAAAATATTTATTAAAATGAATAACCAAGTGTTTTAATTGACATCAGAAGATCAAAACAATAAACCGTGAGAACATAGAAAAAAGATAAATAAAGATATGAGCAGAACTTAATACAACAGAAAACGTATAAAATTGAGGTGATTTAGTAAGTCCAAAAAATCTTCTTTGAAAAGATTGAAAAGACACACTTTGATTAAGGAAAACAAAAACATAATTAGAGAATATACAGAAAGAATCAGGACAATGTAATATCAGAGAATATATGAAATGCCAGTAAATTTGAACATTTCTGTAAAGTGGACCATTTCCTAGCTCCTAAAGTTTACCAAACCTGACACAAGAGGAAATCATTTAAGGTCATCATGTATGCCCTTGGCATTCTCGGAACGCCCTGGCCTCAGGATGCAGCCTCTGTAGTCCATGGTAACCTGCGGAGAGGGGGCGGGGCTGAGGGTGGTTGGAACACTGCCCTCACTGAGGGAGTGGGTGTGGCCATCTCTGCTGTGATTGAACAAAGGGCAGGGGAGCAGGGGGCTCAGGGCAGGGCCCTCAGAGACCGGCAGGTCCAGTGGGGTGTCACAAGCATTTAGGCCCAGGCCAAAGGGCGCCTTCTTTGTCTTCACAGCTGCACAAACTCTCACCTTTCCACTCAGGCCGACCTCTTACTTGAAGTGTGTGTGGAACCTGTCCGCGCAGTACACCTCGCTGCACAGCTAACCATAGGTCTGGGCATCGTAGCTTCCTGCCAGGTGACCAAAGTTCGCAGGCAGATGGGTCCCAGGGACACATGAAGAGAGGCACCTGCCCGGGCCACAGGCAGCCCACTGCCCCTGCCCCAGATCGGGGGCCGCCAATCATCCCTGTCAGAGTCCCCTGCCTCTAGAGGAAGTATTGGACCAACACTTGTAGAAAACGGTGTCCTCGTGGGAAACTCATTGGAGGGACAGAAATAAATCATTGCCGACTTTCTTCTTAAGCTTGTGAGCATTCACACCTAAGCGTCTTACAAGTTCAGCTGCTAAGGTAAACATGAGCTCATGATCTAAATTTACACAATAGTGAAGAAATCAACGACGAGGGGAGACAATCAGTAAAGACTATCAATACCAGAATTAGATTCCCAAGGCCATCCATCAAATGTTGGAATAATCAGGTGCAAGGCAGAAAATATACATAAAACTGGAACTGAAACAAGGAACACGGATGTTTTCAAAGACTGGTAGGATCTCTAAAACATTTTTAAAGTATATGTCATTGATAAAGCTAAATACTCAAAGGTTGTGTAATACAACAGATTAAGCATTGAGAAGAGTGAAATTATGCTGTTTTGAAAACTATGGCAGGTGAGATTTTCTGCCTAATTATATAAGAAGATTTCTCTAAAAAATACACATTATTTCAATGACTTATTGGCTGTGAAATAAGTTAAGGGTATTTCAAATGGCTTGTCTGCAAAGAAAGGTGAGATGTAGGGAATCACAGAAAGTCGAGGGGAAAATAGGTCAATATATACATTGCTATATGGTGAACTAAACCTTAGGCCAGCAACAATGGAGAGGACCTGACCCTTAGAAACTTACAAGTAAGGTGGAATCTTCAAAAGTTCAAATCTTTATAAGTAAAATATTTATTAAAATGAATAACCAAGTGTTTTAATTGACATCAGAAGATCAAAACAATAAACCCTGAGAACATAGAAAAAAGATAAATAAAGATATGAGCAGAACTTAATACAACAGAAAACGAATAAAATTGAGGTGATTTAGTAAGTCCAAAGAATCTTCTTTGAAAAGATTGAAAAGACACACTTTGATTAAGGAAAACAAAAACATAAGTAAAGAATATACAGAAAGAATCAGGATAATGTTATAGCAGAAAATATATGAAATGCCAGTAAATTTGAACATTTCTGAAAGTGGACCATTTCCTAGCTCCTAAAGTTTACCAAACCTGACACAAGAGGAAATCATTTAAGGTCATCATGTCTGCCCTTGGCATCCTCGGAACGCCCTGGCCTCAGGATGCAGCCTCTGTAGTCCATGGTAACCTGCGGAGAGGGGGCGGGGCTGAGGGTGGTTGGAACTCTGCCCTCACTGAAGGAGTGGGTGTGGCCATCTCTGCTGTGACTGAACAAAGGGCAGGGGAGCAGGGGGCCCAGGGCAGGGCCCTCAGAGCCCGGCAGGTCCAGTGGGGTGTCACAAGAATTTAGGCCCAGGTCAAAGTGCGCCTTCTTTTTCTGCACAGCTGCCCAATCTCTCACCTTTCCACTCAGGCCGACCTCTTACTTTAAGTGTGTGTGGAACATGTCCGCGCAGTACACCTCGCTGCACAGCTAACCATAGGTCTGGGCATCGTAGCTTCCTGCCAGGGGACCGAAGTTCGCAGGCAGATTGGTCCCAGGGACACATGCAGAGAGGATCCTGCCCGGGCAACAGGCTCCCCACTGCCCCTGCCCCAGATCGGGAGCCGCCAATCAGCCCTGTCGGAGTCCCCTGCCTCTAGAGGGAGTATTGGACCAACACTTGTAGAAAACGGTGTCCTCGTGGGCAACTCATTGGAGGGACACAAATAAATTTTGCCGACTTTCTCCTGAAGCTTACGAGCGTTCACACCTAAGCGTCTTACAAGGTCAGGTGGTTAGCTAAACATGAGCTCATGATCTAAATTTACAGAATAATGAATAAATCAACTACGAGGGGAGACAATCAGTAAAGACTATCAATACCAGAATTAGATTCCCAAGGCCATCCATCAATTGTTGGAATAATCAGGTGCAAGGCAGAATATATACATAAAACTGGAACTGAAACAAGGAACAAGGATGTTTTCAAAGACTGGTAGTATCTCTAAAACATTTTTAAAGTACATGTCATTGATAAAGGTAAATACTCAAAGGTTGTGTAATACAACAGATTAAGCATTGAGAAGAGTGAAATTATGCTGTTTTGAAAACTATGGCAGATGAGATTTTCTGCCTAATTATATAAGAAGATTTCTCTAAAAAATACACATTATTTCAATGACTTATTGGCTGTGAAATAAGTTAAGGATATTTCAAATGGCTTGTCTTCAAAGAAAGGTGAGATGTAGGGAATCAGAGAAAGTCGAGGGGAAAATAGGTCAATATATACATTGCTATATGTTGAACTAAAAGTTCGGCCAGCAACAATGGAGAGCACCTGTCCCTTAGAAACTTACAAGTAAGCTGGAATCTTCAAAAGTTCAAATCTTTATAAGTAAAATATTTATTAAAATGAATATCCAAGTGTTTTAATTGACATCAGAAGATCAAAACAATAAACCCTCAGAACATAGAAAAAACATAAATAAAGATATGAGCAGAACTTAATACACCAGAAAACGTATAAAATTGAGGTGATTTAGTAAGTCCAAAGAATCTTCTTTGAAAAGATTGAAAAGACACACTTTGATTAAGGAAAACAAAAACATATGTAAAGAATATACAGAAAGAATCAGCACAATGTAATAGCAGAGAATATATGAAATGCCAGTAAATTTGAACATTTCTGTAAAGTGGACCATTTCCTAGCTCCTAAAGTTTACCAAACCTGACACAAGAGGAAATCATTAAAGGTCATCATGTCTGCCCTTGGCATTCTCGGAACGCCCTGGCCTCAGAAAGCAGCATCTGTAGTCCATCATAACCTGCGGAGAGGGGGCGGGGCTGAGGGAGGTTGGAACACTGCCCTCACTGAGGGAGTGGGTGTGGCCATCTCTGCTGTGACTGAACAAAGGGCAGGGGAGCAGGGGGCCCAGGGCAGGTCCCACAGAGACCGGCAGGTCCAGTGGGGAGTCACAAGCATTTAGGCCCAGGCCAAAGGGCGCCTTCTTTGTCCGCACAGCTGCCCAAACTCTCACCTTTCCACTCAGGCCGACCTCTTACTTGAAGTGTGTGTGGAACCTGTCCGCGCAGTACACCTCATTGCACAGCTAACCATAGGTCTGGGCATCGTAGCTTCCTGTCAGGTGACCTATGTTCGCAGGCAGATGGGTCCCTGGGACACATGCAGAGAGGCTCCTGCGTGGGGCACAGGGCGCCCACAGCCCCTGCCCCAGATCGGGGGCCGAAAAGCAGCCCTGTCGGAGTCCCCTGCCTCTAGAGTGAGTATTGGACCAACACTTGTAGAAAATGGTGTCCTCATGGGCAACTCATTGGAAGGAAACAAATAAATTTTGCCGACTTTCTCCTGAAGCTTACGAGCGTTCACACCTAAGCGTCTTACAAGGTCAGGTGGTTAGCTAAACATGAGCTCATGTTCTATATTTACACAAAAATGAAGAAATCAACTACGAGGGGAGACAATCAGTAAAAACTCTCAATACCAGAATTAGATTCCGAAGGCCATCCATCAATTGTTGGAATAATCAGGTGCAAGGCAGAAAATATACATAAAACTGGAACTGAAACAAGGAAAAAGGATGTTTTCAAAGACTGGTAGGATCTCTAAAACATTTTTAAAGGATATGCCATTGAGAAAGCAAAATACTCAAAGGTTGTGTAATACAAGAGATTAAGCATTGAGAAGAGTGAAATTATGCTGTTTTGAAAACTATGGCAGGTGAGATTTTCTGCCTAATTATATAAGAAGTTTTCTCTAAAAACTACACATTATTTCAAAGAATTATTGGCTGTGAAATAAGTTAAGGGTATTTCAAATGGCTTGTCTGCAAAGAAAGGTGAGATGTAGGGAATCACAGAAAGTCGAGGGGAAAATAGGTCAATATATACATTGCTATATGGTGAACTAAACCTTAGGCCAGCAACAATGGAGAGCACCCGACCTTTAGAAACTTACAAGTAAGCTGGAATGTTCAAAAGTTCAAATCTTTATAAGTAAAATATTTATTAAAATGAATAACCAAGTGTTTTAATTGACATCAGAAGATCAAAACAATAAACCCTGAGAACATAGAAAAAAGATAAATAAAAATATGAGCAGAACTTAATACAACAGAAAACGTATAAAATTGAGGGGATTTAGTAAGTCCAAAGAATCTTCTTTGAAAAGATTGAAAAGACACACTTTGATTAAGGAAAACAAAAAAATAAGTAAAGAATATACAGAAAGAATCAGGAGAATGTTAAAGCAGAGAATATAAGAAATGCCAGTAAATTTGAACATTTCTGTAAAGTGGACCATTTCCTAGCTCCTAAAGTTTACCAAACCTGACACAAGAGGAAATCTTTTAAGGTCATCATGTCTGCCCTTGGCATTCTCGGAACGCCCTGGCCTCAGGATGCAGCCTCTGTAGTCCCTGGTAAACTGTGGAGAGGGGGCGGGGCTGAGGATGGTTGGAACTCTGCCCTCACTGAAGGAGTGGGTGTGGCCATCTCTGCTGTGACTGAACAAAGGGCAGGGGAGCAGGGGGCCCAGGGCAGGGCCCTCAGAGCACGGCAGGTCCAGTGGGGTGTCACAAGCATTTAGGCCCAGGCCAAAGGGCGCCTTCTTTGTCTGCACAGCTGCCCAAACTCTCACCTTTCCACTCAGGCCGACCTCTTACTTGAAGTGTGTGTGGAACCTGTCCTCACAGTACACCTCGCTGCACAGCTAACCATAGGTCTGGGCATCGTAGCTTCCTGCCAGGTGACCAAAGTTCGCAGTCAGATGTGTCCCAGGGACACATGCAAAGAGGCTCCTGCCCGGGCCACAGGCTGCCCACAGCCCCTGCCCCAGATCGGGGGCCGCCAATCAGCCCTGTCGGAGTGCCCTGCCTCTAGAGGGAGTATTGGACCAACACTTGTATAAAACGGTGTCCTCGTGGGCAACTCATTGGAGGGACACAAATAAATCTTTGCCGTCTTTCTGCGGAAGCTTACGAGCGTTCACACCTAAGCGTCTTACAAGGTCAGCTGTTTAGCTAAACATGAGCTCATGATCTAAATTTACACAATAATGAAGAAATCAACGACGAGGGGAGACAATCAGTAAAGACTATCAATACCAGAATTAGATTCCCAAGGCCATCCATCAATTGTTGGAATAATCAGGTGCAAGGCAGAATATATACATAAAACTTGAACTGAAACAAGGAACAAGGATGTTTTCAAAGACTGGTAGGATCTCTAAAACATTTTTAAAGGACATGTCATTGATAAAGCTAAATACTCAAAGGTTGTGTAATACAACAGATTAAGCATTGAGAAGAGTGAAATTATGCTGTTTTGAAAACTATGGCAGGTGAGATTTTCTGCCTAATTATATAAGAAGATTTCTCTAAAAATACACATTATTTCAATGACTTATTGGCTGTGAAATAAGTTAAGGGTATTTCAAATGGCTTGTCTGCAAAGAAAGGTGAGATGTAGGGAATCACAGAAAGTCGAGGGAAAATAGGTCAATATATACATTGCTATATGGTGAACTAAGTCTTAGGCCCGCAACAATGGAGAGGACCTGACCCTTAGAAACTTACAAGTAAGCAGGAATCTTCAAAAGTTCAAATCTTTATAAGTAAAATATTTATTAAAATGAATAACCAAGTGTTTTAATTGACATCAGAAGATCAAAACAATAAACCCAGAGAACATAGAAAAAAGATAAATAAAGATATGAGCAGAACTTAATACGACAGAAAACGTATAAAATTCAGGTGATTTAGTAAGTTCAAAGAATCTTCTTTGAAAAGATTGAAAAGACACACTTTGATTAAGGAAAACAAAAACATAAGTAAAGAATATACAGAAAGAATCAGGACAATGTTATAGCAGAGAATATATGAAATGCAAGTAAATTTGAACATTTCTGTAAAGTGGACCATTTCCTAGCTCCTAAAGTTTACCAAACCTGACACAAGAGGAAATCATTTAAGATCATCATGTCTGCCCTTGGCATTCTCGGAACGCCCTGGCATCAGGATGCAGCCTCTGTTGTCCATGGTAACCTGCGGAGAGGGGGCGGGGCTGAGGGTGGTTGGAACTCTGCCCTCACTGAAGGAGTGGGTGTGGCCATCTCTGCTGTGACTGAACAAAGGGCAGGGGAGCAGGGGGCCCAGGGCAGGGCCCTCAGAGCACGGCAGGTCCAGTGGGCTGTCACAAGCATTTAGGCCCAGGCCAAAGGGCGCCTTCTTTGTCTGCACAGCTGCCCAAACTCTCACCTTTCCACTCAGGCCGACCTCTTAATTGAAGTGTGTGTGGAACCTGTCCTCACAGTACACCTCGCTGCACAGCTAACCATAGGTCTGGGCATCGTAGCTTCCTGCCAGGTGACCGAAGTTCGCAGGCAGATGTGTCCCAGGGAAACATGCAAAGAGGCTCCAGCCCGGGCCACAGGCTGCCCACTGCCCCTGCCCCAGATCGGGGGCCGCCAATCAGCCCTGTCGGAGTCCCCTTCCTCTAGAGGGAGTATTGGACCAACACTTGTAGAAAACGGTGTCCTCGTGGGCAACTCATTGGAGGGACACTAATAAATCTTTGCCGTCTTTCTGCTGAAGCTTACGAGCTTTCACACCTAAGCGTCTTACAAGGTCAGCTGTTTAGCTAAACATGAGCTCATGATCTAAATTTACACAATAATGAAGAAATCAGCTACGAGGGGAGACAATCAGTAAAGACTATCAATACCAGAATTAGATTCCCAAGGCCATCCATCAATTGTTGGAATAATCAGGTGCAAGGCAAAAAATATACATAAAACTGGAACTGAAACAAGGAACAAGGATGTTTTCAAAGACTGGTAGGATCTCTAAAACATTTTTAAAGTACATGTCATTGATAAAGCTAAATACTCCAAGGTTGTGTAATACAACAGATTAAGCATTGAGAAGAGTGAAATTATGCTGTTTTGAAAACTATGGCAGATGAGATTTTCTGCCTAATAATATAAGAAGATTTCTCTAAAAAATACACATTATTTCAATGACTTATTGGTTGTGAAATAAGTTAGGGGTATTTCAAATGGCTTGTCTTCAAAGAAAGGTGAGATGTAGGGAAACACAGAAAGTCGAGGGGAAAATAGGTCAATATATACATTGCTATATGTTGAACTAAACGTTCGCCCAGCAACAATGGAGAGCACCTGACACTTAGAAACTTACAAGTAAGCTGGAATCTTCAAAAGTTCAAATCTTTATAGTAAAATATTTATTAAAATGAATAACCAAGTGTTTTAATTGACATCAGAAGATCAAAACAATAAACCCTGAGAACATAGAAAAAAGATAAATAAAGATATGAGCAGAACTTAATACACCAGAAAACGTATAAAATTGAGGTGATTTAGTAAGTCCAAAGAATCTTCTTTGAAAAGATTGAAAAGACACACTTTGATTAAGGAAAACAAAAACATAAGTAGAGAATATACAGAAAGAATCAGGACAATGTAATATCAGAGAATATATGAAATGCCAGTAAATTTGAACATTTCTGTAAAGTGGACCATTTCCTAGCTCCTAAAGTTTACCAAACCTGACACAAGAGGAAATCATTTAAGGTCATCATGTCTGCCCTTGGCATTCTCAGAACGCCCTGGCCTCAGGATGCAGCCTCTGTAGTCCATGGTAACCTGCGGAGAGGGGGCGGGGCTGAGGGAGGTTGGAACACAGCCCTCACTGAGGGAGTGGTTGTGGCCATCTCTGCTGTGACTGAACAAAGGGCAGGGGAGCAGGTGGCCCAGGGCAGGGCCCACAGAGCCCGGCATGTCCATTGGGGAGTCACAAGCATTTAGGCCCAGGCCAAAGTGCGCCTTCTTTGTCTGCACAGCTGACCAAATTCTCAACTTTCCACTCAGGCCGACCTCTTACTTGAAGTGTGTGTGGAACCTGTCCACGCAGTGCACCTCGCTGCACAGCTAACCATAGGTCTGGGCATCATAGCTTCCTGTCAGGTGACCGAAGATCGCAGGCAGATGGGTCCCAGAGACACATGCAGAGAGGCTCCTGCCTGGGCCACAGGCTGCCCACTGCCCCTGCCCCAGATCGGGGGCTGCCAATCAGCCCTGTCGGAGTCCCCTGCCTCTAGAGGGAGTATTGGACCAACACTTGTAGAAAACGGTGTCCTCGTGGGCAACTCATTGGAGGGACACATATAAATCTTTGCCGACTTTCTGCTGAAGCTTACGAGCGTTCACACCTAAGCGTCTTACAAGGTCAGCTGTTTAGCTAAACATGAGCTCATGATCTAAATTTACACAATAATGAAGAAATCAGCTACAAGGGGAGACAATCAGCAAAAACTATCAATACCAGAATTAGATTCCCAAGGCCATCCATCAATTGTTGGAATAATCAGGTGCAAGGCAGAAAATATACATAAAACTGGAACTGAAACAAGGAACAAGGATGTTTTCAAAGACTGGTAGGATCTCTAAAACATTTTTAAAGTACATGTCATTGATAAAGCTAAATACTCAAAGGTTGTGTAATACAACAGATTAAGCATTGAGAAGAGTGAAATTATGCTGTTTTGAAAACTATGGCAGGTGAGATTTTCTGCCTAATTATATAAGAAGATTTCTCTAAAAATACACATTATTTCAATGACTTATTGGCTGTGAACTAAGTTAAGGGTATTTCAAATGGCTTGTCTGCAAAGAAAGGTGAGATGTAGGGAATCACAGAAAGTCGAGGGGAAAATAGGTCAATATATACATAGCTATATGGTGAAGTAAACCTTAGGCCAGCAACAATGGAGAGGACCTGACCCTTAGAAACTTACAAGTAAGCTGGAATCTTCAAAAGTTCAAATCTTTATAAGTAAAATATTTATTAAAATGAATAACCAAGTGTTTTAATTGACATCAGAAGATCAAAACAATAAACCCTGAGAACATAGAAAAAAGATAAATAAAGATATGAGCAGAACTTAATACAAAAGAAAACGAATAAAATTGAGGTGATTTCGTAAGTCCAAAGAATCTTCTTTGAAAAGATTGAAAAGACACACTTTGATTAAGGAAAACAAAAACATAAGTAAAGAATATACAGAAAGAATCAGGACAATGTTATAGCAGAGAATATATGAAATGCCAGTAAATTTGAACATTTCTGTAAAGTGGACCATTTCCTAGCTCCTAAAATTTACCAAAACTGACACAAGAGGAAATCATTTAAGGTCATCATGACTGCCCTTGGCATTCTCGGAACGCCCTGGCATTAGGATGCAGCATCTGTAGTCCATGGTAACCTGCGGAGAGGGGGCGGGGCTGAGGGTGGTTGGAACTCTGCCCTCACTGAAGGAGTGGGTGTGGCCATCTCTGCTGTGACTGAACAAAGGGCAGGGGAGCAGGGGGCCCAGGGCAGGGCCCTCAGAGCACGGCAGGTCCAGTGGGCTGTCACAAGCATTTAGGCCCAGGCCAAAGGGCGCCTTCTTTGTCTGCACAGCTGCCCAAACTCTCACCTTTCCACTCAGGCCGACCTCTTACTTGAAGTGTGTGTGGAACCTGTCCTCACAGTACACCTCGCTGCACAGCTAACCATAGGTCTGGGCATCGTAGCTTCCTGCCAGGTGACCGAAGTTCGCAGGCAGATGTGTCCCAGGGACACATGCAAAGAGGCTCCAGCCCGGGACACAGGCTGCCCACAGCCACTGCCCCAGATCGGGGGCCGCCAATCAGCCCTGTCGGAGTCCCCTTCCTCTAGAGGGAGTATTGGACCAACACTTGTAGAAAACGGTGTCCTTGTGGGCAACTCATTGGAGGGACACAAATAAATTTTGCCGACTTTCTCCTGAAGCTTATGAGCGTTCACACGTAAGCGTCTTACAAGGTCAGCTGTTTAGCTAAACATGAGCACATGATCTAAATTTACACAATAATGAAGAAATCAGCTACAAGGGGAGACAATCAGCAAAAACTATCAATACCAGAATTAGATTCCGAAGGCCATCCATCAATTGTTGGAATAATCAGGTGCAAGGCAGAAAATATACATAAAACTGGAACTGAAACAAGGCACAAGGATATTTTCAAAGACTGGTAGGATCTCTTAAACATTTTTAAAGTACATGTCATTGATAAAGCTGAATACTCAAAGGTTGTGTAATACAACAGATTAAGCATTGAGAAGAGTGAAATTATGCTGTTTTGAAAACTATGGCAGGTGAGATTTTCTGCCTAATTATATAAGAAGATTTCTCTAAAAAATACACATTATTTCAATGAATTATTGGCTGTGAAATAAGTTAAGGGTATTTCAAATGGCTTGTCTTCAAAGAAAGGTGAGATGTAGGGAATCACAGAAAGTCGAGGGGAAAATAGGTCAATATATACATTGCTATATGTTGAACTTAACGTTCGGCCAGCAACAATGGAGAGCACCTGACCCTTAGAAACTTACAAGTAAGCTGGAATCTTCAAAAGTTCAAATCTTTATAAGTAAAATATTTATTAAAATGAATAACGAAGTATTTTAATTGACATCAGAAGATCAAAACAATAAACCCTGAGAACATAGAAAAAAGATAAATAAAGATATGAGCAGAACTTAATACAGCAGAAAACGTATAAAATTGAGGTGATTTAGTAAGTCCAAAAAATCTTCTTTGAAAAGATTGAAAAGACACACTTTGATTAAGGAAAACAAAAACATAAGTAGAGAATATACAGAAAGAATCAGGACAATGTAATATCAGAGAATATATGAAATGCCAGTAAATTTGAACATTTCTGTAAAGTGGACCATTTCCTAGCTCCTAAAGTTTACCAAACCTGACACAAGAGGAAATCATTTAAGGTCATCATGTCTGCCCTTGGCATTCTCGGAACGCCCTGGCCTCAGGATGCAGCCTCTGTAGTCCATGGTAACCTGCGGAGAGGGGGCGGGGCTGAGGGTGGTTGGAACACTGCCCTCACTGAGGGAGTGGGTGTGGCCGTCTCTGCTGTGATTGAACAAAGGGCAGGTGAGCAGGGGGCTCAGGGCAGGGCCCTCAGAGACCAGCAGGTCCAGGGGGTGTCACAAGCATTTAGGCCCAGGCCAAAGGGCGCCTTCTTTGTCTTCACAGCTGCACAAACTCTCACCTTTCCACTCAGGCCGACCTCATACTTGAAGTGTGTGTGGAACCTGTCCGCGCAGTACACCTCGCTGCACAGCTAACCATAGGTCTGGGCATCGTAGCTTCCTGCCAGGTGACCAAAGTTCGCAGGCAGATGGGTCCCAGGGACACATGAAGAGAGGCACCTGCCCGGGCCACAGGCTGCCCACTGCCCCTGCCCCAGATCGGGGGCCGCCAATCATCCCTGTCAGAGTCCCCTGCCTCTAGAGGGAGTATTGGACCAACACTTGTAGAAAACGGTGTCCTCGTGGGCAACTCATTGGAGGGACAGAAATAAATCATTGCCGACTTTCTTCTTAAGCTTATGAGCGTTCACACCTAAGCGTCTTACAAGTTCAGCTGCTAAGGTAAACATGAGCTCATGATCTAAATTTACACAATAGTGAAGAAATCAACGAAGAGGGGAGACAATCAGTAAAGACTATCAATACCAGAATTAGATTCCCAAGGCCATCCATCAAATGTTGGAATAATCAGGTGCAAGGCAGAAAATATACATAAAACTGGAACTGAAACAAGGAACACGGATGTTTTCAAAGACTGGTAGGATCTCTAAAACATTTTTAAAGTATATGTCATTGATAAAGCTAAATACTCAAAGGTTGTGTAATACAACAGATTAAGCATTGAGAAGAGTGAAATTATGCTGTTTTGAAAACTATGGCAGGTGAGATTTTCTGCCTAATTATATAAGAAGATTTCTCTAAAAAATACACATTATTTCAATGACTTATTGGCTGTGAAATAAGTTAAGGGTATTTCAAATGGCTTGTCTGCAAAGAAAGGTGAGATGTAGGGAATCACAGAAAGTCGAGGGGAAAATAGGTCAATATATACATTGCTATATGGTGAACTAAACCTTAGGCCAGCAACAATGGAGAGGACCTGACCCTTAGAAACTTACAAGTAAGGTGGAATCTTCAAAAGTTCAAATCTTTATAAGTAAAATATTTATTAAAATGAATAACCAAGTGTTTTAATTGACATCAGAAGATCAAAACAATAAACCCTGAGAACATAGAAAAAAGATAAATAAAGATATGAGCAGAACTTAATACAACAGAAAACGAATAAAATTGAGGTGATTTAGTAAGTCCAAAGAATCATCTTTGAAAAGATTGAAAAGACACACTTTGATTAAGGAAAACAAAAACATAAGTACAGAATATACAGAAAGAATCAGGACAATGTTATAGCAGAGAATATATGAAATGCCAGTAAATTTGAACATTTCTGTAAAGTGGACCGTTTCCTAGCTCCTAAAGTTTACCAAACCTGACACAAGAGGAAATCATTTAAGGTCATCATGTCTGCCCTTGGCATTCTCGGAACGCCCTAGCCTCAGGATGCAGCCTCTGTAGTCCATGGTAACCTGCGGAGAGGGGGCGGGGCTGAGGCTGGTTGGAACTCTGCCCTCACTGAAGGAGTGGGTGTGGCCATCTCTGCTGTGACTGAACAAAGGGCAGGGGAGCAGGGGGCCCAGGGCAGGGCCCTCAGAGCCCGGCAGGTCCAGTGGGGTGTCACAAGAATTTAGGCCCAGGTCAAAGGGCGCCTTCTTTTTCTGCACAGCTGCCCAATCTCTCACCTTTCCACTCTGGCCGACCTCTTACTTTAAGTGTGTGTGGAACATGTCCGCGCAGTACACCTCGCTGCACAGCTAACCATAGGTCTGGGCATCGTAGCTTCCTGCCAGGGGACCGAAGTTCGCAGGCAGATTGTTCCCAGGGACACATGCAGAGAGGCTCCTGCCCGGGCAACAGGCTCCCCACTGCCCCTGCCCCAGATCGGGAGCCGCCAATCAGCCCTGTCGGAGTCCCCTGCCTCTAGAGGGAGTATTGGACGAACACTTGTAGAAAACGGTGTCCTCGTGGGCAACTCATTGGAGGGACACAAATAAATTTTGCCGACTTTCTCCTGAAGCTTACGAGCGTTCACACCTAAGCGTCTTACAAGGTCAGCAGTTTAGCTAAACATGAGCTCAAGATCTAAATTTACAGAATAATGAATAAATCAACGACGAGGGGAGACAATCAGTAAAGACTATCAATACCAGAATTAGATTCCCAAGGCCATCCATCAATTGTTGGAATAATCAGGTGCAAGGCAGAATATATACATAAAACTGGAACTGAAACAAGGAACAAGGATGTTTTCAAAGACTGGTAGTATCTCTAAAACATTTTTAAAGTACATGTCATTGATAAAGGTAAATACTCAAAGGTTGTGTAATACAACAGATTAAGCATTGAGAAGAGTGAAATTATGCTGTTTTGAAAACTATGGCAGATGAGATTTTCTGCCTAATTATATAAGAAGATTTCTCTAAAAAATACACATTATTTCAATGACTTATTGGCTGTGAAATAAGTTAAGGATATTTCAAATGGCTTGTCTTCAAAGAAAGGTGAGATGTAGGGAATCAGAGAAAGTCGAGGGGAAAATAGGTCAATATATACATTGCTATATGTTGAACTAAACGTTCGGCCAGCAACAATGGAGAGCACCTGACCCTTAGAAACTTACAAGTAAGCTGGAATCTTCAAAAGTTCAAATCTTTATAAGTAAAATATTTATTAAAATGAATAACCAAGTGTTTTAATTGACATCAGAAGATCAAAACAATAAACCCTCAGAACATAGAAAAAAGATAAATAAAGATATGAGCAGAACTTAATACACCAGAAAACGTATAAAATTGAGGTGATTTAGTAAGTCCAAAGAATCTTATTTGAAAAGATTGAAAAGACACACTTTGATTAAGGAAAACAAAAACATAAGTAAAGAATATACAGAAAGAATCAGGACAATGTAATATCAGAGAATATATTAAATGCCAGTAAATTTGAACATTTCTGTAAAGTGGACCATTTCCTAGCTCCTAAAGTTTACCAAACCTGACACAAGAGGAAATCATTAAAGGTCATCATGTCTGCCCTTGGCATTCTCGGAACGCCCTGGCCTCAGAAAGCAGCATCTGTAGTCCATCGTAACCTGCGGAGAGGGGGCGGGGCTGAGGGAGGTTGGAACACTGCCCTCACTGAGGGAGTGGGTGTGGCCATCTCTGCTGTGACTGAACAAAGGGCAGGGGAGCAGGGGGCCCAGGGCAGGTCCCACAGAGACCGGCAGGTCCAGTGGGGAGTCACAAGCATTTAGGCCCAGGCCAAAGGGCGCCTTCTTTGTCTGCACAGCTGCCCAAACTCTCACCTTTCCACTCAGGCCGACCTCTTACTTGAAGTGTGTGTGGAACCTGTCCGCGCAGTACACCTCATTGCACAGCTAACCATAGGTCTGGGCATCGTAGCTTCCTGTCAGGTGACCTATGTTCGCAGGCAGATGGGTCCCTGGGACACATGCAGAGAGGCTCCTGCGTGGGGCACAGGCCGCCCACAGCCCCTGCCCCAGATCGGGGGCCGACAAGCAGCCCTGTCGGAGTCCCCTGCCTCTAGAGTGAGTATTGGACCAACACTTGTAGAAAACGGTGTCCTCATGGGCAACTCATTGGAAGGAAACAAATAAATTTTGCCGACTTTCTCCTGAAGCTTACGAGCGTTCACACCTAAGCGTCTTACAATGTCAGGTGGTTAGCTAAACATGAGCTCATGTTCTATATTTAAACAAAAATGAAGAAATCAACTACGAGGGGAGACAATCAGTAAAAACTCTCAATACCAGAATTAGATTCCGAAGGCCATCCATCAATTGTTGGAATAATCAGGTGCAAGGCAGAAAATATACATAAAACTGGACGTGAAACAAGGAACAAGTATGATTTCAAAGACTGGAAGGATCTCTAAAACATTTTTAAAGTACATGTCATTGATAAAGCTAAATACTCAAAGGTTGTGTAATACAACATATTAAGCATTGAGAAGAGTGAAATTATGCTGTTTTGAAAACTATGGCAGGTGAGATTTTCTGCCTAATTATATAAGAAGATTTCTCTAAAAATACACATTATTTCAATGACTTATTGGCTGTGAAATAAGTTAAGGGTATTTCAAATGGCTTGTCTGCAAAGAAAGGTGAGATGTAGGGAATCACAGAAAGTCGAGGGGAAAATAGGTCAATATATACATTGCTATATGGTGAACTAAACCTTAGGCCAGCAACAATGGAGAGGACCTGACCCTTAGAAACTTACAAGTAAGCTGGAATCTTCAAAAGTTCAAATCTTTATAAGTAAAATATTTATTACAATGAATAACCAAGTGTTTTAATTGACATCAGAAGATCAAAACAATAAACCCTGAGAACATAGAAAAAAGATAAATAAAGATATGAGCAGAACTTAATACAACAGAAAACGTATAAAATTGAGGTGATTTAGTAAGTCCAAAGAATCTTCTTTGAAAAGATTGAAAAGACACACTTTGATTAAGGAAAACAAAAACATAAGTAAAGAATATACAGAAAGGATCAGGACAATGTTATAGCAGAGAATATATGAAATGCCAGTAAATTTGAACATTTCTGGAAGTGGACCATTTCCTAGCTCCTAAAGTTTACCAAACCTGACACAAGAGGAAATCATTTAAGGTCATTATGTCTGCCCTTGGCATTCTCGGAACGCCCTGGCCTCAGGATGCAGCCTCTGTAGTCCATGGTAACCTGCGGAGAGGGGGCGGGGCTGAGGGTGGTTGGAACTCTGCCCTCACTGAAGGAGTGGGTGTGGTCATCTCTGCTGTGACTGAACAAAGGGCAGGGGAGCAGGGGCCCGAGGGCAGGGCCCTCAGAGCACGGCAGGTCCAGTGGGGTGTCACAAGGATTTAGGCCCAGGCCAAAGTGCGCCTTCTTTGTCTGCACAGCTGCCCAAACTCTCACCTTTCCACTCAGGCCGACCTCTTACTTGAAGTGTGTGTGGAACCTGTCTTCACAGTACACCTCGCTGCACAGCTAACCATAGGTCTGGGCATCGTAGCTTCCTGCCAGGTGACCGAAGTTCGCATGCAGATGAGTCCCAGGGACACATGCAAAGAGGCTCCAGCCCGGGCCACAGGCTGCCTACAGCCCCTGCCCCAGATCTGGGGCCGCCAATCAGCCCTGTCGGAGTCCCCTGCCTCTAGAGGGAGTATTGGACCAACACTTGTAGAAAACGGTGTCCTCGTGGGCAACTCATTGGAGGGACACAAATAAATCTTTGCCGTCTTTCTGCGGAAGCTTACGAGCATTCACACCTAAGCGTCTTACAAGGTCAGCTGTTTAGCTAAACATGAGCTCATGATCTAAATATACAAAATAATGAAAAAATCAGCTACGAGGGAAGACAAACAGTAAAGAGTATAAACACCAGAATTAGATTCCCAAGGCCATCCATCAATTGTTGGAATAATCAGGTGCGAGGCAGAATATATACATAAAACTGGAACTGAAACAAGGAACAAGGATGTTTTCAAAGACTGGTAGGATCTCTAAAACATTTTTAAAGTACATGTCATTGATAAAGCTAAATACTCCAAGGTTGTGTAATACAACAGATTAAGCATTGAGAAGAGTGAAATTATGCTGTTTTGAAAACTATGGCAGATGAGATTTTCTGCCTAATAATATAAGAAGATTTCTCTAAAAAATACACATTATTTCAATGACTTATTGGCTGTGAAATAAGTTAGGGGTATTTCAAACGGCTTGTCTTCAAAGAAAGGTGAGATGTAGGGAATCACAGAAAGTCGAGGGGAAAATAGGTCAATATATACATTGCTATATGTTGAACTAAACGTTCGGCCAGCAACAATGGAGAGCACCTGACACTTAGAAACTTACAAGTAAGCTGGATTCTTCAAAAGTTCAAATCTTTATAGTAAAATATTTATTAAAATGAATAACCAAGTGTTTTAATTGACATCAGAAGATCAAAACAATAAACCGTGAGAACATAGAAAAAAGATAAATAAAGATATGAGCAGAACTTAATACAACAGAAAACGTATAAAATTGAGGTGATTTAGTAAGTCCAAAAAATCTTCTTTGAAAAGATTGAAAAGACACACTTTGATTAAGGAAAACAAAAACATAATTAGAGAATATACAGAAAGAATCAGGACAATGTAATATCAGAGAATATATGAAATGCCAGTAAATTTGAACATTTCTGTAAAGTGGACCATTTCCTAGCTCCTAAAGTTTACCAAACCTGACACAAGAGGAAATCATTTAAGGTCATCATGTATGCCCTTGGCATTCTCGGAACGCCCTGGCCTCAGGATGCAGCCTCTGTAGTCCATGGTAACCTGCGGAGAGGGGGCGGGGCTGAGGGTGGTTGGAACACTGCCCTCACTGAGGGAGTGGGTGTGGCCATCTCTGCTGTGATTGAAAAAAGGGCAGGGGAGCAGGGGGCTCAGGGCAGGGCCCTCAGAGACCGGCAGGTCCAGTGGGGTGTCACAAGCATTTAGGCCCAGGCCAAAGGGCGCCTTCTTTGTCTTCACAGCTGCACAAACTCTCACCTTTCCACTCAGGCCGACCTCTTACTTGAAGTGTGTGTGGAACCTGTCCGCGCAGTACACCTCGCTGCACAGCTAACCATAGGTCTGGGCATCGTAGCTTCCTGCCAGGTGACCAAAGTTCGCAGGCAGATGGGTCCCAGGGACACATGAAGAGAGGCACCTGCCCGGGCCACAGGCAGCCCACTGCCCCTGCCCCAGATCGGGGGCCGCCAATCATCCCTGTCAGAGTCCCCTGCCTCTAGAGGAAGTATTGGACCAACACTTGTAGAAAACGGTGTCCTCGTGGGAAACTCATTGGAGGGACAGAAATAAATCATTGCCGACTTTCTTCTTAAGCTTATGAGCATTCACACCTAAGCGTCTTACAAGTTCAGCTGCTAAGGTAAACATGAGCTCATGATCTAAATTTACACAATAGTGAAGAAATCAACGACGAGGGGAGACAATCAGTAAAGACTATCAATACCAGAATTAGATTCCCAAGGCCATCCATCAAATGTTGGAATAATCAGGTGCAAGGCAGAAAATATACATAAAACTGGAACTGAAACAAGGAACACGGATGTTTTCAAAGACTGGTAGGATCTCTAAAACATTTTTAAAGTATATGTCATTGATAAAGCTAAATACTCAAAGGTTGTGTAATACAACAGATTAAGCATTGAGAAGAGTGAAATTATGCTGTTTTGAAAACTATGGCAGGTGAGATTTTCTGCCTAATTATATAAGAAGATTTCTCTAAAAAATACACATTATTTCAATGACTTATTGGCTGTGAAATAAGTTAAGGGTATTTCAAATGGCTTGTCTGCAAAGAAAGGTGAGATGTAGGGAATCACAGAAACTCGAGGGGAAAATAGGTCAATATATACATTGCTATATGGTGAACTAAACCTTAGGCCAGCAACAATGGAGAGGACCTGACCCTTAGAAACTTACAAGTAAGGTGGAATCTTCAAAAGTTCAAATCTTTATAAGTAAAATATTTATTAAAATGAATAACCAAGTGTTTTAATTGACATCAGAAGATCAAAACAATAAACCCTGAGAACATAGAAAAAAGATAAATAAAGATATGAGCAGAACTTAATACAACAGAAAACGAATAAAATTGAGGTGATTTAGTAAGTCCAAAGAATCTTCTTTGAAAAGATTGAAAAGACACACTTTGATTAAGGAAAACAAAAACATAAGTAAAGAATATACAGAAAGAATCAGGATAATGTTATAGCAGAAAATATATGAAATGCCAGTAAATTTGAACATTTCTGTAAAGTGGACCATTTCCTAGCTCCTAAAGTTTACCAAACCTGACACAAGAGGAAATCATTTAAGGTCATCATGTCTGCCCTTGGCATCCTCGGAACGCCCTGGCCTCAGGATGCAGCCTCTGTAGTCCATGGTAACCTGCGGAGAGGGGGCGGGGCTGAGGGTGGTTGGAACTCTGCCCTCACTGAAGGAGTGGGTGTGGCCATCTCTGCTGTGACTGAACAAAGGGCAGGGGAGCAGGGGGCCCAGGGCAGGGCCCTCAGAGCCCGGCAGGTCCAGTGGGGTGTCACAAGAATTTAGGCCCAGGTCAAAGTGCGCCTTCTTTTTCTGCACAGCTGCCCAATCTCTCACCTTTCCACTCAGGCCGACCTCTTACTTTAAGTGTGTGTGGAACATGTCCGCGCAGTACACCTCGCTGCACAGCTAACCATAGGTCTGGGCATCGTAGCTTCCTGCCAGGGGACCGAAGTTCGCAGGCAGATTGGTCCCAGGGACACATGCAGAGAGGCTCCTGCCCGGGCAACAGGCTCCCCACTGCCCCTGCCCCAGATCGGGAGCCGCCAATCAGCCCTGTCGGAGTCCCCTGCCTCTAGAGGGAGTATTGGACCAACACTTGTAGAAAACGGTGTCCTCGTGGGCAACTCATTGGAGGGACACAAATAAATTTTGCCGACTTTCTCCTGAAGCTTACGAGCGTTCACACCTAAGCGTCTTACAAGGTCAGCAGTTTAGCTAAACATGAGCTCATGATATAAATTTACAGAATAATGAATAAATCAACTACGAGGGGAGACAATCAGTAAAGACTATCAATACCAGAATTAGATTCCCAAGGCCATCCATCAATTGTTGGAATAATCAGGTGCAAGGCAGAATATATACATAAAACTGGAACTGAAACAAGGAACAAGGATGTTTTAAAAGACTGGTAGTATCTCTAAAACATTTTTAAAGTACATGTCATTGATAAAGGTAAATACTCAAAGGTTGTGTAATACAACAGATTAAGCATTGAGAAGAGTGAAATTATGCTGTTTTGAAAACTATGGCAGATGAGATTTTCTGCCTAATTATATAAGAAGATTTCTCTAAAAAATACACATTATTTCAATGACTTATTGGCTGTGAAATAAGTTAAGGATATTTCAAATGGCTTGTCTTCAAAGAAAGGTGAGATGTAGGGAATCAGAGAAAGTCGAGGGGAAAATAGGTCAATATATACATTGCTATATGTTGAACTAAAAGTTCGGCCAGCAACAATGGAGAGCACCTGTCCCTTAGAAACTTACAAGTAAGCTGGAATCTTCAAAAGTTCAAATCTTTATAAGTAAAATATTTATTAAAATGAATAACCAAGTGTTTTAATTGACATCAGAAGATCAAAACAATAAACCCTCAGAACATAGAAAAAAGATAAATAAAGATATGAGCAGAACTTAATACACCAGAAAACGTATAAAATTGAGGTGATTTAGTAAGTCCAAAGAATCTTCTTTGAAAAGATTGAAAAGACACACTTTGATTAAGGAAAACAAAAACATATGTAAAGAATATACAGAAAGAATCAGCACAATGTAATAGCAGAGAATATATGAAATGCCAGTAAATTTGAACATTTCTGTAAAGTGGACCATTTCCTAGCTCCTAAAGTTTACCAAACCTGACACAAGAGGAAATCATTAAAGGTCATCATGTCTGCCCTTGGCATTCTCGGAACGCCCTGGCCTCAGAAAGCAGCATCTGTAGTCCATCATAACCTGCGGAGAGGGGGCGGGGCTGAGGGAGGTTGGAACACTGCCCTCACTGAGGGAGTGTGTGTGGCCATCTCTGCTGTGACTGAACAAAGGGCAGGGGAGCAGGGGGCCCAGGGCAGGTCCCACAGAGACCGGCAGGTCCAGTGGGGAGTCACAAGCATTTAGGCCCAGGCCAAAGGGCGCCTTCTTTGTCTGCACAGCTGCCCAAACTCTCACCTTTCCACTCAGGCCGACCTCTTACTTGAAGTGTGTGTGGAACCTGTCCGCGCAGTACACCTCATTGCACAGCTAACCATAGGTCTGGGCATCGTAGCTTCCTGTCAGGTGACCTATGTTCGCAGGCAGATGGGTCCCTGGGACACATGCAGAGAGGCTCCTGCGTGGGGCACAGGCCGCCCACAGCCCCTGCCCCAGA
This sequence comes from Mesoplodon mirus, assembly GCF_964341445.2. NCBI lineage: Eukaryota > Metazoa > Chordata > Mammalia > Artiodactyla > Ziphiidae > Mesoplodon > Mesoplodon mirus. The sequence goes on from NW_028294738.1 coordinate 32,183, forward strand.
TCGGGGGCCGAAAAGCAGCCCTGTCGGAGTCCCCTGCCTCTAGAGTGAGTATTGGACCAACACTTGTAGAAAATGGTGTCCTCATGGGCACCTCATTGGAAGGAAACAAATAAATTTTGCCGACTTTCTCCTGAAGCTTACGAGCGTTCACACCTAAGCGTCTTACAAGGTCAGGTGGTTAGCTAAACATGACCTCATGTTCTATATTTACACAAAAATGAAGAAATCAACTACGAGGGGAGACAATCAGTAAAAACTCTCAATACCAGAATTAGATTCCGAAGGCCATCCATCAATTGTTGGAATAATCAGGTGCAAGGCAGAAAATATACATAAAACTGGAACTGAAACAAGGAAAAAGGATGTTTTCAAAGACTGGTAGGATCTCTAAAACATTTTTAAAGGATATGCCATTGAGAAAGCAAAATACTCAAAGGTTGTGTAATACAAGAGATTAAGCATTGAGAAGAGTGAAATTATGCTGTTTTGAAAACTATGGCAGGTGAGATTTTCTGCCTAATTATATAAGAAGTTTTCTCTAAAAACTACACATTATTTCAAAGAATTATTGGCTGTGAAATAAGTTAAGGGTATTTCAAATGGCTTGTCTGCAAAGAAATGTGAGATGTAGGGAATCACAGAAAGTCGAGGGGAAAATAGGTCAATATATACATTGCTATATGGTGAACTAAACCTTAGGCCAGCAACAATGGAGAGCACCCGACCTTTAGAAACTTACAAGTAAGCTGGAATGTTCAAAAGTTCAAATCTTTATAAGTAAAATATTTATTAAAATGAATAACCAAGTGTTTTAATTGACATCAGAAGATCAAAACAATAAACCCTGAGAACATAGAAAAAAGATAAATAAAAATATGAGCAGAACTTAATACAACAGAAAACGTATAAAATTGAGGGGATTTAGTAAGTCCAAAGAATCTTCTTTGAAAAGATTGAAAAGACACACTTTGATTAAGGAAAACAAAAAAATAAGTAAAGAATATACAGAAAGAATCAGGAGAATGTTAAAGCAGAGAATATAAGAAATGCCAGTAAATTTGAACATTTCTGTAAAGTGGACCATTTCCTAGCTCCTAAAGTTTACCAAACCTGACACAAGAGGAAATCTTTTAAGGTCATCATGTCTGCCCTTGGCATTCTCGGAACGCCCTGGCCTCAGGATGCAGCCTCTGTAGTCCCTGGTAAACTGTGGAGAGGGGGCGGGGCTGAGGATGGTTGGAACTCTGCCCTCACTGAAGGAGTGGGTGTGGCCATCTCTGCTGTGACTGAACAAAGGGCAGGGGAGCAGGGGGCCCAGGGCAGGGCCCTCAGAGCACGGCAGGTCCAGTGGGGTGTCACAAGCATTTAGGCCCAGGCCAAAGGGCGCCTTCTTTGTCTGCACAGCTGCCCAAACTCTCACCTTTCCACTCAGGCCGACCTCTTACTTGAAGTGTGTGTGGAACCTGTCCTCACAGTACACCTCGCTGCACAGCTAACCATAGGTCTGGGCATCGTAGCTTCCTGCCAGGTGACCAAAGTTCGCAGTCAGATGTGTCCCAGGGACACATGCAAAGAGGCTCCTGCCCGGGCCACAGGCTGCCCACAGCCCCTGCCCCAGATCGGGGGCCGCCAATCAGCCCTGTCGGAGTGCCCTGCCTCTAGAGGGAGTATTGGACCAACACTTGTATAAAACGGTGTCCTCGTGGGCAACTCATTGGAGGGACACAAATAAATCTTTGCCGTCTTTCTGCGGAAGCTTACGAGCGTTCACACCTAAGCGTCTTACAAGGTCAGCTGTTTAGCTAAACATGAGCTCATGATCTAAATTTACACAATAATGAAGAAATCAACGACGAGTGGAGACAATCAGTAAAGACTATCAATACCAGAATTAGATTCCCAAGGCCATCCATCAATTGTTGGAATAATCAGGTGCAAGGCAGAATATATACATAAAACTTGAACTGAAACAAGGAACAAGGATGTTTTCAAAGACTGGTAGGATCTCTAAAACATTTTTAAAGGACATGTCATTGATAAAGCTAAATACTCAAAGGTTGTGTAATACAACAGATTAAACATTGAGAAGAGTGAAATTATGCTGTTTTGAAAACTATGGCAGGTGAGATTTTCTGCCTAATTATATAAGAAGATTTCTCTAAAAATACACATTATTTCAATGACTTATTGGCTGTGAAATAAGTTAAGGGTATTTCAAATGGCTTGTCTGCAAAGAAAGGTGAGATGTAGGGAATCACAGAAAGTCGAGGGAAAATAGGTCAATATATACATTGCTATATGGTGAACTAAGTCTTAGGCCCGCAACAATGGAGAGGACCTGACCCTTAGAAACTTACAAGTAAGCAGGAATCTTCAAAAGTTCAAATCTTTATAAGTAAAATATTTATTAAAATGAATAACCAAGTGTTTTAATTGACATCAGAAGATCAAAACAATAAACCCTGAGAACATAGAAAAAAGATAAATAAAGATATGAGCAGAACTTAATACGACAGAAAACGTATAAAATTCAGGTGATTTAGTAAGTCCAAAGAATCTTCTTTGAAAAGATTGAAAAGACACACTTTGATTAAGGAAAACAAAAACATAAGTAAAGAATATACAGAAAGAATCAGGACAATGTTATAGCAGAGAATATATGAAATGCAAGTAAATTTGAACATTTCTGTAAAGTGGACCATTTCCTAGCTCCTAAAGTTTACCAAACCTGACACAAGAGGAAATCATTTAAGATCATCATGTCTGCCCTTGGCATTCTCGGAACGCCCTGGCCTCAGGATGCAGCCTCTGTAGTCCATGGTAACCTGCGGAGAGGGGGCGGGGCTGAGGGTGGTTGGAACTCTGCCCTCACTGAAGGAGTGGGTGTGGCCATCTCTGCTGTGACTGAACAAAGGGCAGGGGAGCAGGGGGCCCAGGGCAGGGCCCTCAGAGCACGGCAGGTCCAGTGGGCTGTCACAATCATTTAGGCCCAGGCCAAAGGGCGCCTTCTTTGTCTGCACCGCTGCCCAAACTCTCACCTTTCCACTCAGGCCGACCTCTTAATTGAAGTGTGTGTGGAACCTGTCCTCACAGTACACCTCGCTGCACAGCTAACCATAGGTCTGGGCATCGTAGCTTCCTGCCAGGTGACCGAAGTTCGCAGGCAGATGTGTCCCAGGGAAACATGCAAAGAGGCTCCAGCCCGGGCCACAGGCTGCCCACTGCCCCTGCCCCAGATCGGGGGCCGCCAATCAGCCCTGTCGGAGTCCCCTGCCTCTAGAGGGAGTATTGGACCAACACTTGTAGAAAACGGTGTCCTCGTGGGCAACTCATTGGAGGGACACTAATAAATCTTTGCCGTCTTTCTGCTGAAGCTTACGAGCGTTCACACCTAAGCGTCTTACAAGGTCAGCTGTTTAGCTAAACATGAGCTCATGATCTAAATTTACACAATAATGAAGAAATCAGCTACGAGGGGAGACAATCAGTAAAGACTATCAATACCAGAATAAGATTCACAAGGCCATCCATCAATTGTTGGAATAATCAGGTGCAAGGCAAAAAATATACATAAAACTGGAACTGAAACAAGGAACAAGGATGTTTTCAAAGACTGGTAGGATCTCTAAAACATTTTTAAAGTACATGTCATTGATAAAGCTAAATACTCCAAGGTTGTGTAATACAACAGATTAAGCATTGAGAAGAGTGAAATTATGCTGTTTTGAAAACTATGGCAGATGAGATTTTCTGCCTAATAATATAAGAAGATTTCTCTAAAAAATACACATTATTTCAATGACTTATTGGCTGTGAAATAAGTTAGGGGTATTTCAAATGGCTTGTCTTCAAAGAAAGGTGAGATGTAGGGAATCACAGAAAGTCGAGGGGAAAATAGGTCAATATATACATTGCTATATGTTGAACTAAATGTTCGGCCAGCAACAATGGAGAGCACCTGACACTTAGAAACTTACAAGTAAGCTGGAATCTTCAAAAGTTCAAATCTTTATAGTAAAATATTTATTAAAATGAATAACCAAGTGTTTTAATTGACATCAGAAGATCAAAACAATAAACCCTGAGAACATAGAAAAAAGATAAATAAAGATATGAGCAGAACTTAATACACCAGAAAACGTATAAAATTGAGGTGATTTAGTAAGTCCAAAGAATCTTCTTTGAAAAGATTGAAAAGACACACTTTGATTAAGGAAAACAAAAACATAAGTAGAGAATATACAGAAAGAATCAGGACAATGTAATATCAGAGAATATATGAAATGCCAGTAAATTTGAACATTTCTGTAAAGTGGACCATTTCCTAGCTCCTAAAGTTTACCAAACCTGACACAAGAGGAAATCATTTAAGGTCATCATGTCTGCCCTTGGCATTCTCAGAACGCCCTGGCCTCAGGATGCAGCCTCTGTAGTCCATGGTAACCTGCGGAGAGGGGGCGGGGCTGAGGGAGGTTGGAACACAGCCCTCACTGAGGGAGTGGTTGTGGCCATCTCTGCTGTGACTGAACAAAGGGCAGGGGAGCAGGTGGCCCAGGGCAGGGCCCACAGAGCCCGGCATGTCCATTGGGGAGTCACAAGCATTTAGGCCCAGGCCAAAGGGCGCCTTCTTTGTCTGCACAGCTGACCAAATTCTCAACTTTCCACTCAGGCCGACCTCTTACTTGAAGTGTGTGTGGAACCTGTCCACGCAGTGCACCTCGCTGCACAGCTAACCATAGGTCAGGGCATCATAGCTTCCTGTCAGGTGACCGAAGATCGCAGGCAGATGGGTCCCAGAGACACATGCAGAGAGGATCCTGCCTGGGCCACAGGCTGCCCACTGCCCCTGCCCCAGATCGGGGGCTGCCAATCAGCCCTGTCGGAGTCCTCTGCCTCTAGAGGGAGTATTGGACCAACACTTGTAGAAAACGGTGTCCTCGTGGGCAACTCATTGGAGGGACACAAATAAATATTTGCCGACTTTCTGCTGAAGCTTACGAGCGTTCACACCTAAGCGTCTTACAAGGTCAGCTGTTTAGCTAAACATGAGCTCATGATCTAAATTTACACAATAATGAAGAAATCAGCTACAAGGGGAGACAATCAGCAAAAACTATCAATACCAGAATTAGATTCCCAAGGCCATCCATCAATTGTTGGAATAATCAGGTGCAAGGCAGAAAATATACATAAAACTGGAACTGAAACAAGGAACAAGGATGTTTTCAAAGACTGGTAGGATCTCTAAAACATTTTTAAAGTACATGTCATTGATAAAGCTAAATACTCAAAGGTTGTGTAATACAACAGATTAAGCATTGAGAAGAGTGAAATTATGCTGTTTTGAAAACTATGGCAGGTGAGATTTTCTGCCTAATTATATAAGAAGATTTCTCTAAAAATACACATTATTTCAATGACTTATTGGCTGTGAAATAAGTTAAGGGTATTTCAAATGGCTTGTCTGCAAAGAAAGGTGAGATGTAGGGAATCACAGAAAGTCGAGGGGAAAATAGGTCAATATATACATAGCTATATGGTGAAGTAAACCTTAGGCCAGCAACAATGGAGAGGACCTGACCCTTAGAAACTTACAAGTAAGCTGGAATCTTCAAAAGTTCAAATCTTTATAAGTAAAATATTTATTAAAATGAATAACCAAGTGTTTTAATTGACATCAGAAGATCAAAACAATAAACCCTGAGAACATAGAAAAAAGATAAATAAAGATATGAGCAGAACTTAATACAAAAGAAAACGAATAAAATTGAGGTGATTTCGTAAGTCCAAAGAATCTTCTTTGAAAAGATTGAAAAGACACACTTTGATTAAGGAAAACAAAAACATAAGTAAAGAATATACAGAAAGAATCAGGACAATGTTATAGCAGAGAATATATGAAATGCCAGTAAATTTGAACATTTCTGTAAAGTGGACAATTTCCTCGCTCCTAAAATTTACCAAAACTGACACAAGAGGAAATCATTTAAGGTCATCATGACTGCCCTTGGCATTCTCGGAACGCCCTGGCATTAGGATGCAGCATCTGTAGTCCATGGTAACCTGCGGAGAGGGGGCGGGGCTGAGGGTGGTTGGAACTCTGCCCTCACTGAAGGAGTGGGTGTGGCCATCTCTGCTGTGACTGAACAAAGGGCAGGGGAGCAGGGGGCCCAGGGCAGGGCCCTCAGAGCACGGCAGGTCCAGTGGGCTGTCACAAGCATTTAGGCCCAGGCCAAAGGGCGCCTTCTTTGTCTGCACAGCTGCCCAAACTCTCACCTTTCCACTCAGGCCGACCTCTTACTTGAAGTGTGTGTGGAACCTGTCCTCACAGTACACCTCGCTGCACAGCTAACCATAGGTCTGGGCATCGTTGCTTCCTGCCAGGTGACCGAAGTTCGCAGGCAGATGTGTCCCAGGGACACATGCAAAGAGGCTCCAGCCCGGGAAACAGGCTGCCCACAGCCACTGCCCCAGATCGGGGGCCGCCAATCAGCCCTGTCGGAGTCCCCTTCCTCTAGAGGGAGTATTGGACCAACACTTGTAGAAAACGGTGTCCTTGTGGGCAACTCATTGGAGGGACACAAATAAATTTTGCCGACTTTCTCCTGAAGCTTATGAGCGTTCACACGTAAGCGTCTTACAAGGTCAGCTGTTTAGCTAAACATGAGCACATGATCTAAATTTACACAATAATGAAGAAATCAGCTACAAGGGGAGACAATCAGCAAAAACTATCAATACCAGAATTAGATTCCGAAGGCCATCCATCAATTGTTGGAATAATCAGGTGCAAGGCAGAAAATATACATAAAACTGGAACTGAAACAAGGCACAAGGATATTTTCAAAGACTGGTAGGATCTCTTAAACATTTTTAAAGTACATGTCATTGATAAAGCTGAATACTCAAAGGTTGTGTAATACAACAGATTAAGCATTGAGAAGAGTGAAATTATGCTGTTTTGAAAACTATGGCAGGTGAGATTTTCTGCCTAATTATATAAGAAGATTTCTCTAAAAAATACACATTATTTCAATGAATTATTGGCTGTGAAATAAGTTAAGGGTATTTCAAATGGCTTGTCTTCAAAGAAAGGTGAGATGTAGGGAATCACAGAAAGTCGAGGGGAAAATAGGTCAATATATACATTGCTATATGTTGAACTTAACGTTCGGCCAGCAACAATGGAGAGCACCTGACCCTTAGAAACTTACAAGTAAGCTGGAATCTTCAAAAGTTCAAATCTTTATAAGTAAAATATTTATTAAAATGAATAACGAAGTATTTTAATTGACATCAGAAGATCAAAACAATAAACCCTGAGAACATAGAAAAAAGATAAATAAAGATATGAGCAGAACTTAATACAACAGAAAACGTATAAAATTGAGGTGATATAGTAAGTCCAAAAAATCTTCTTTGAAAAGATTGAAAAGACACACTTTGATTAAGGAAAACAAAAACATAAGTAGAGAATATACAGAAAGAATCAGGACAGTGTAATATCAGAGAATATATGAAATGCCAGTAAATTTGAACATTTCTGTAAAGTGGACCATTTCCTAGCTCCTAAAGTTTACCAAACCTGACACAAGAGGAAATCATTTAAGGTCATCATGTCTGCCCTTGGCATTCTCGGAACGCCCTGGCCTCAGGATGCAGCCTCTGTAGTCCATGGTAACCTGCGGAGAGGGGGCGGGGCTGAGGGTGGTTGGAACACTGCCCTCACTGAGGGAGTGGGTGTGGCCATCTCTGCTGTGATTGAACAAAGGGCAGGGGAGCAGGGGGCTCAGGGCAGGGCCCTCAGAGACCGGCAGGTCCAGTGGGGTGTCACAAGCATTTAGGCCCAGGCCAAAGGGCGCCTTCTTTGTCTTCCCAGCTGCACAAACTCTCACCTTTCCACTCAGGCCGACCTCATACTTGAAGTGTGTGTGGAACCTGTCCGCGCAGTACACCTCGCTGCACAGCTAACCATAGGTCTGGGCATCGTAGCTTCCTGCCAGGTGACCAAAGTTCGCAGGCAGATGGGTCCCAGGGACACATGAAGAGAGGCACCTGCCCGGGCCACAGGCTGCCCACTGCCCCTGCCCCAGATCGGGGGCCGCCAATCATCCCTGTCAGAGTCCCCTGCCTCTAGAGGGAGTATTGGACCAACACTTGTAGAAAACGGTGTCCTCGTGGGCAACTCATTGGAGGGACAGAAATAAATCATTGCCGACTTTCTTCTTAAGCTTATGAGCGTTCACACCTAAGCGTCTTACAAGTTCAGCTGCTAAGGTAAACATGAGCTCATGATCTAAATTTACACAATAGTGAAGAAATCAACGACGAGGGGAGACAATCAGTAAAGACTATCAATACCAGAATTAGATTCCCAAGGCCATCCATCAAATGTTGGAATAATCAGGTGCAAGGCAGAAAATATACATAAAACTGGAACTGAAACAAGGAACACGGATGTTTTCAAAGACTGGTAGGATCTCTAAAACATTTTTAAAGTATATGTCATTGATAAAGCTAAATACTCAAAGGTTGTGTAATACAACAGATTAAGCATTGAGAAGAGTGAAATTATGCTGTTTTGAAAACTATGGCAGGTGAGATTTTCTGCCTAATTATATAAGAAGATTTCTCTAAAAAATACACATTATTTCAATGACTTATTGGCTGTGAAATAAGTTAAGGGTATTTCAAATGGCTTGTCTGCAAAGAAAGGTGAGATGTAGGGAATCACAGAAAGTCGAGGGGAAAATAGGTCAATATATACATTGCTATATGGTGAACTAAACCTTAGGCCAGCAACAATGGAGAGGACCTGACCCTTAGAAACTTACAAGTAATGTGGAATCTTCAAAAGTTCAAATCTTTATAAGTAAAATATTTATTAAAATGAATAACCAAGTGTTTTAATTGACATCAGAAGATCAAAACAATAAACCCTGAGAACATAGAAAAAAGATAAATAAAGATATGAGCAGAACTTAATACAACAGAAAACGAATAAAATTGAGGTGATTTAGTAAGTCCAAAGAATCATCTTTGAAAAGATTGAAAAGACACACTTTGATTAAGGAAAACAAAAACATAAGTATAGAATATACAGAAATAATCAGGACAATGTTATAGCAGAGAATATATGAAATGCCAGTAAATTTGAACATTTCTGTAAAGTGGACCATTTCCTAGCTCCTAAAGTTTACCAAACCTGACACAAGAGGAAATCATTTAAGGTCATCATGTCTGCCCTTGGCATCCTCGGAACGCCCTGGCCTCAGGATGCAGCCTCTGTAGTCCATGGTAACCTGCGGAGAGGGGGCGGGGCTGAGGGTGGTTGGAACTCTGCCCTCACTGAAGGAGTGGGTGTGGCCATCTCTGCTGTGACTGAACAAAGGGCAGGGGAGCAGGGGGCCCAGGGCAGGGCCCTCAGAGCCCGGCAGGTCCAGTGGGGTGTCACAAGAATTTAGGCCCAGGTCAAAGGGCGCCTTCTTTTTCTGCACAGCTGCCCAATCTCTCACCTTTCCACTCTGGCCGACCTCTTACTTTAAGTGTGTGTGGAACATGTCCGCGCAGTACACCTCGCTGCACAGCTAACCATAGGTCTGGGCATCGTAGCTTCCTGCCAGGGGACCGAAGTTCGCAGGCAGATTGGTCCCAGGGACACATGCAGAGAGGCTCCTGCCCGGGCAACAGGCTCCCCACTGCCCCTGCCCCAGATCGGGAGCCGCCAATCAGCCCTGTCGGAGTCCCCTGCCTCTAGAGGGAGTATTGGACCAACACTTGTAGAAAACGGTGTCCTCGTGGGCAACTCATTGGAGGGACACAAATAAATTTTGCCGACTTTCTCCTGAAGCTTACGAGCGTTCACACCTAAGCGTCTTACAAGGTCAGCAGTTTAGCTAAACATGAGCTCAAGATCTAAATTTACAGAATAATGAATAAATCAACTACGAGGGGAGACAATCAGTAAAGACTATCAATACCAGAATTAGATTCCCAAGGCCATCCATCAATTGTTGGAATAATCAGGTGCAAGGCAGAATATATACATAAAACTGGAACTGAAACAAGGAACAAGGATGTTTTCAAAGACTGGTAGTATCTCTAAAACATTTTTAAAGTACATGTCATTGATAAAGGTAAATACTCAAAGGTTGTGTAATACAACAGATTAAGCATTGAGAAGAGTGAAATTATGCTGTTTTGAAAACTATGGCAGATGAGATTTTCTGCCTAATTATATAAGAAGATTTCTCTAAAAAATACACATTATTTCAATGACTTATTGGCTGTGAAATAAGTTAAGGATATTTCAAATGGCTTGTCTTCAAAGAAAGGTGAGATGTAGGGAATCACAGAAAGTCGAGGGGAAAATAGGTCAATATATACATTGCTATATGTTGAACTAAACGTTCGGCCAGCAACAATGGAGAGCACCTGACCCTTAGAAACTTACAAGTAAGCTGGAATCTTCAAAAGTTCAAATCTTTATAAGTAAAATATTTATTAAAATGAATAACCAAGTGTTTTAATTGACATCAGAAGATCAAAACAATAAACCCTGAGAACATAGAAAAAAGATAAATAAAGATATGAGCAGAACTTAATACACCAGAAAACGTATAAAATTGAGGTGATTTAGTAAGTCCAAAGAATCTTATTTGAAAAGATTGAAAAGACACACTTTGATTAATGAAAACAAAAACATAAGTAAAGAATATACAGAAAGAATCAGGACAATGTAATATCAGAGAATATATTAAATGCCAGTAAATTTGAACATTTCTGTAAAGTGGACCATTTCCTAGCTCCTAAAGTTTACCAAACCTGACACAAGAGGAAATCATTAAAGATCATCATGTCTGCCCTTGGCATTCTCGGAACGCCCTGGCCTCAGAAAGCAGCATCTGTAGTCCATCGTAACCTGCGGAGAGGGGGCGGGGCTGAGGGAGGTTGGAACACTGCCCTCACTGAGGGAGTGGGTGTGGCCATCTCTGCTGTGACTGAACAAAGGGCAGGGGAGCAGGGGGCCCAGGGCAGGTCCCACAGAGACCGGCAGGTCCAGTGGGGAGTCACAAGCATTTAGGCCCAGGCCAAAGGGCGCCTTCTTTGTCTGCACAGCTGCCCAAACTCTTACCTTTCCACTCAGGCCGACCTCTTACTTGAAGTGTGTGTGGAACCTGTCCGCGCAGTACACCTCATTGCACAGCTAACCATAGGTCTGGGCATCGTAGCTTCCTGTCAGGTGACCTATGTTCGCAGGCAGATGGGTCCCTGGGACACATGCAGAGAGGCTCCTGCGTGGGGCACAGGCCGCCCACAGCCCCTGCCCCAGATCGGGGGCCGACAAGCAGCCCTGTCGGAGTCCCCTGCCTCTGGAGTGAGTATTGGACCAACACTTGTAGAAAACGGTGTCCTCATGGGCAACTCATTGGAAGGAAACAAATAAATTTTGCCGACTTTCTCCTGAAGCTTACGAGCGTTCACACCTAAGCGTCTTACAAGGTCAGGTGGTTAGCTAAACATGAGCTCATGTTCTATATTTAAACAAAAATGAAGAAATCAACTACGAGGGGAGACAATCAGTAAAAACTCTCAATACCAGAATTAGATTCCGAAGGCCATCCATTAATTGTTGGAATAATCAGGTGCAAGGCAGAAAATATACATAAAACTGGACGTGAAACAAGGAACAAGTATGATTTCAAAGACTGGAAGGATCTCTAAAACATTTTTAAAGTACATGTCATTGATAAAGCTAAATACTCAAAGGTTGTGTAATACAACATATTAAGCATTGAGAAGAGTGAAATTATGCTGTTTTGAAAACTATGGCAGGTGAGATTTTCTGCCTAATTATATAAGAAGATTTCTCTAAAAATACACATTATTTCAATGACTTATTGGCTGTGAAATAAGTTAAGGGTATTTCAAATGGCTTGTCTGCAAAGAAAGGTGAGATGTAGGGAATCACAGAAAGTCGAGGGGAAAATAGGTCAATATATACATTGCTATATGGTGAACTAAACCTTAGGCCAGCAACAATGGAGAGGACCTGACCCTTAGAAACTTACAAGTAAGCTGGAATCTTCAAAAGTTCAAATCTTTATAAGTAAAATATTTATTACAATGAATAACCAAGTGTTTTAATTGACATCAGAAGATCAAAACAATAAACCCTGAGAACATAGAAAAAAGATAAATAAAGATATGAGCAGAACTTAATACAACAGAAAACGTATAAAATTGAGGTGATTTAGTAAGTCCAAAGAATCTTCTTTGAAAAGATTGAAAAGACACACTTTGATTAAGGAAAACAAAAACATAAGTAAAGAATATACAGAAAGGATCAGGACAATGTTATAGCAGAGAATATATGAAATGCCAGTAAATTTGAACATTTCTGGAAGTGGACCATTTCCTAGCTCCTAAAGTTTACCAAACCTGACACAAGAGGAAATCATTTAAGGTCATTATGTCTGCCCTTGGCATTCTCAGAACGCCCTGGCCTCAGGATGCAGCCTCTGTAGTCCATGGTAACCTGCGGAGAGGGGGCGGGGCTGAGGGTGGTTGGAACTCTGCCCTCACTGAAGGAGTGGGTGTGGTCATCTCTGCTGTGACTGAACAAAGGGCAGGGGAGCAGGGGCCCGAGGGCAGGGCCCTCAGAGCACGGCAGGTCCAGTGGGGTGTCACAAGGATTTAGGCCCAGGCCAAAGTGCGCCTTCTTTGTCTGCACAGCTGCCCAAACTCTCACCTTTCCACTCAGGCCGACCTCTTACTTGAAGTGTGTGTGGAACCTGTCCTCACAGTACACCTCGCTGCACAGCTAACCATAGGTCTGGGCATCGTAGCTTCCTGCCAGTTGACCGAAGTTCGCAGGCAGATGTGTCCCAGGGACACATGCAAAGAGGCTCCAGCCCGGGCCACAGGCTGCCCACTGCCCCTGCCCCAGATCGGGGGCCGCCAATCAGCCCTGTCGGAGTCCCCTTCCTCTAGAGAGAGTATTGGGCCAACACTTGTAGAAAACGGTGTCCTCGTGGGCAACTCATTGGAGGGACACAAATAAATTTTGCCGACTTTCTCCTGAAGCTTGCGAGCGTACACACGTAAGCGTCTTACACAGTCAGCTGTTTAGCTAAACATGACCTCATGATCTAAATTTACACAATAATGAAAAAATCAGCTACGAGGGGAGACAATCAGTAAAGAGTATCAATACCAGAATTAGATTCCCAAGGCCATCCATCAATTGTTGTAATAATCAGGTGCAAGGCAGAATATATACATAAAACTGGAACTGAAACAAGGAACAAGGATGTTTTCAAAGACTGGTAGGATCTCTAAAACATTTTTAAAGTACATGTCATTGATAAAGCTAAATACTCAAAGGTTGTGTAATACAACAGATTAAGCATTGAGAAGAGTGAAATTATGCTGCTTTGAAAACTATGGCAGGTGAGATTTTCTGCCTAATTATATAAGAAGATTTCTCTAAAAATACACATTATTTCAATGACTTATTGGCTGTGAAATAAGTTAAGGGTATTTCAAATGGCTTGTCTGCAAAGAAAGGTGAGATGTAGGGAATCACAGAAAGTCGAGGGGAAAATAGGTCAATATATACATTGCTATATGGTGAACTAAACCTTACGCCAGCAACAATGGAGAGGACCTGACCCTTAGAAACTTACAAGTAAGCTGGAATCTTCAAAAGTTCAAATCTTTATAAGTAAAATATTTATTAAAATGAATAACCAAGTGTTTTAATTGACATCAGAAGATCAAAACAATAAACCCTGAGAACATAGAAAAAAGATAAATAAAGATATGAGCAGAGCTTAATACAACAGAAAACGTATAAAATTGAGGTGATTTAGTAAGTCCAAAGAATCTTCTTTGAAAAGATTGAAAAGACACACTTTGATTAAGGAAAACAAAAACATAAGTAAAGAATATACAGAAAGAATCAGGACAATGTTATAGCAGAGAATATATGAAATGCCAGTAAATTTGAACATTTCTGTAAAGTGGACCATTTACTAGCTCCTAGAGTTTACCAAACCTGACACAAGAGGAAATCATTTAAGGTCATCATGTCTGCCCTTGGCATTCTCGGAACGCCCTGGCCTCAGGATGCAGCCTCTGTAGTCCATGGTAACCTGCGGAGAGGGGGCGGGGCTGAGGGTGGTTGGAACTCTGCCCTCACTGAAGGAGTGGGTGTGGCCATCTCTGCTGTGACTGAACGAAGGTCAGGGGAACAGGGGGCCCAGGGCAGGGCCCTCAGAGCACGGCAGGTCCAGTGGGGTGTCACAAGCATTTAGGCCCAGGCCAAAGGGCGCCTTCTTTGTCTGCACAGCTGCCCAAACTCTCACCTTTCCACTCAGGCCGACCTCTTACTTGAAGTGTGTGTGGAACCTGCCCTCACAGTACACTTCGCTGCACAGCTAACCATAGGTCTGGGCATCGTAGCTTCCTGCCTGGTGACGGAAGTTCGCAGGCAGATGTGTCCCAGGGACACATGCAAAGAGGTTCCTGCCCGGGCCACAGGCTGCCCACTGCCCCTGCCCCAGATCGGGGGCCGCCAATCAGCCCTGTCGGAGTCCCCTTCCTCTAGAGGGAGTATTGGACCAACACTTGTAGAAAACGGTGTCCTCGTGGGCAACTCATTGGAGGGACACAAATAAATTTTGCCGACTTTCTCCTGAAGCTTGCGAGCGTACACCACTAAGCGTCTTACAAGGTCAGCTGTTTAGCTAAACATGAGCTCATGATCTACATTTACACAATAATGAAGAAATCAGCTACGAGGGGAGACAATCAGTAAAGAGTATCAATACCAGAATTAGATTCCCAAGGCCATCCATCAATTGTTGGAATAATCAGGTGCAAGGCAGAATATATACATAAAACTGGAACTGAAACAAGGAACAAGGATGTTTTCAAAGACTGGTAGGATCTCTAAAACATTTTTAAAGTACATGTCACTGATAAAGCTAAATACTCAAAGGTTGTGTAATACAACAGATTAAGCATTGAGAAGAGTGAAATTATGCTGTTTTGAAAACTATGGCAGGTGAGATTTTCTGCCTAATTATATAAGAAGATTTCTCTAAAAATACACATTATTTCAATGACTTATTGGCTGTGAAATAAGTTAAGGGTATTTCAAATGGCTTGTCTGCAAAGAAAGGTGAGATGTAGGGAATCACAGAAATTCGAGGGGAAAATAGGTCAATATATACATTGCTATATGGTGAACTAAACCTTAGGCCACCAACAATGGAGAGGACCTGACCCTTAGAAACTTACAAGTAAGCTGGAATCTTCAAAAGTTCAAATCTTTATAAGTAAAATATTTATTAAAATGAATAACCAAGTGTTTTAATTGACATCAGAAGATCAAAACAATAAACCCTGAGAACATAGAAAAAAGATAAATAAAGATATGAGCAGAACTTAATACAACAGAAAACGTATAAAATTGAGGTGATTTAGTAAGTCCAAAGAATCTTCTTTGAAAAGATTGAAAAGACACACTTTGATTAAGGAAAACAAAAACATAAGTAAAGAATATACAGAAAGAATCAGGACAATGTTATAGCAGAGAATATATGAAATGCCAGTAAATTTGAACATTTCTGTAAAGTGGACCATTTCCTAGCTCCTAAAGTTTACCAAACCTGACACAAGAGGAAATCATTTAAGGTCATCATGTCTGCCCTTGGCATTCTCGGAACGCCCTGGCCTCAGGATGCAGCCTCTGTAGTCCATGGTAACCTGCGGAAAGGGGGCGGGGCTGAGGGTGGTTGGAACTCTGCCCTCAATGAAGGAGTGGGTGTGGCCATCTCTGCTGTGACTGAACAAAGGGCAGGGGAGCAGGGGGCCCAGGGCAGGGCCCTCAGAGCACGGCAGGTCCAGTGGGGTGTCACAAGCATTTAGGCCCAGGACAAAGGGCCCCTTCTTTGTCTGCACAGCTGCCCAAACTCTCACCTTTCCACTCAGGCCGACCTCTTACTTGAAGTGTGTGTGGAACCTGTCCTCACTGTACACATTGCTGCACAGTTAACCATAGGTCTGGACATCGTAGCTTCCTGCCAGGTGACCAAAGTTCGCAGGCAGATGTGTCCCAGGGACACATGCAAAGAGGCTCCAGCCCGGGCCACAGGCTGCCCACTGCCCCTGCCCCAGATCGGGGGCCGCCAATCAGCCCTGTCGGAGTCCCCTTCCTCTAGAGGGAGTATTGGACCAACACTTGTAGAAAACGGTGTCCTCGTGGGCAACTCATTGGAGGGACACAAATAAATTTTGCGGACTTTCTCCTGAAGCTTACTAGCGTTCACACATAATCGTCTTACAAGGTCAGCTGTTTAGCTAAACATAAGATCATGATCTAAATTTACACAATAATGAAAAAATCAGCTACGAGGGGAGACAATCATTAAAGACTATCAATACCAGAATTAGATTCCCAAGGCCATCCATCAATTGTTGGAATAATCAGGTGCAAGGCAGAATATATACATAAAACTGGAACTGAAACAAGGAACAAGGATGTTTTCAAAGACTGGTAGGATCTCTAAAACATTTTTAAAGTACATGTCATTGATAAAGCTAAATACTCAAAGGTTGTGTAATACAACAGATTAAGCATTGAGAAGAGTGAAATTATGCTGTTTTGAAAACTATGGCAGGTGAGATTTTCTGCCTAATTATATAAGAAGATTTCTCTAAAAACTACACATTATTTCAATGACTTATTGGCTGTGAAATAAGTTAAGGGTATTTCAAATGGCTTGTCTGCAAAGAAAGGTGAGATGTAGGGAATCACAGAAAGTCGAGGGGAAAATAGGTCAATATATACATTGCTATATGGTGAACTAAACCTTAGGCCAGGAACAATGGAGAGGAACTGACCCTTAGAAACTTACAAGTAAGCTGTAATTTTCAAAACTTCAAATCTTTATAAGTAAAATATTTATTAAAATGAATAACCAAGTGTTTTAATTGACATCAGAAGATCAAAACAATAAACCCTGAGAACATAGAAAAAAGATAAATAAAGATATGAGCAGAACTTAATACAACAGAAAACGTATAAAATTCAGGTGATTTAGTAAGTCCAAAGAATCTTCTTTGAAAAGATTGAAAAGACACACGTTGATTAAGGAAAACAAAAACATAAGGAAAGAATATACAGAAAGTATCAGGACAATGTTATAGCAGAGAATATATGAAATGCCAGTAAATTTGAACATTTCTGTAAGTGGACCATTTCCTAGCTCCTAAAGTTTACCAAACCTGACACAAGAGGAAATCATTTAAAGTCATCATGTCTGCCCTTGGCATTCTCGGAACGCCCTGGCCTCAGGATGCAGCCTCTGTAGTCCATGGTAAACTGCGGAGAGGGGGCGGGGCTGAGGGTGGTTGGAACTCTGCCCTCACTGAAGGAGTGGGTGTGGCCATCTCTGCTGTGACTGAACAAAGGGCAGGGGAGCAGGGGGCCAAGGGCCGGGCCCTCAGAGCCCGGCAGGTCCAGTGGGGTGTCACAAGCATTTAGGCCCAGGCCAAAGGGCGCCTTCTTTGTCTGCACAGCTGCCCAAACTCTCACCTTTCCACTCAGGCCGACCTCTTACTTGAAGTGTGTGTGGAACCTGCCCTCACAGTACACCTCGCTGCACAGCTAACCATAGGTCTGGGCATCGTAGCTTCCTGCCAGGTGACCGAAGTTCGCAGGCAGATGTGTCCCAGGGACACATGCAAAGAGGCTCCAGCCCGGGCCACAGGCTGCCCACAGCCCCTGCCCCAGATCGGGGGCCGCCAATCAGCCCTGTCGGAGTCCCCTTCCTCTAGAGGGAGTATTGGACCAACACTTGTAGAAAACGGTGTCCTCGTGGGCAACTCATTGGAGGGACACAAATAAATTTTGGCGACTTTCTCCTGAAGCTTACGAGCGTTCACACCTAAGCGTCTTACAAGGTCAGCTGTTTAGCTAAACATGAGCTCATGATCTAAATTTACACAATAATGAAAAAATCAGCTACGAGGGGAGACAATCAGTAAAGACTATCAATACCAGAATTAGATTCCCGAGGCCATCCATCAATTGTTGGAATAATCAGGTGCAAGGCAGAATATATACATAAAACTAGAACTGAAACAAGGAACAAGGATGTTTTCAAAGACTGGTAGGATCTCTAAAACATTTTTAAAGTACATGTCATTGATAAAGCTAAATACTCAAAGGTTGTGTAATACAACAGATTAAGCATTGAGAAGAGTGAAATTATGCTGTTTTGAAAACTATGGCAGGTGAGATTTTCTGCCTAATTATATAAGAAGATTTCTCTAAAAACTACACATTATTTCAATGACTTATTGGCTGTGAAATAAGTTAAGGGTATTTCAAATGGCTTGTCTGCAAAGAAAGGTGAGATGTAGGGAATCACAGAAAGTCGAGGGGAAAATAGGTCAATATATACATTGCTATATGGTGAACTAAACCTTAGGCCAGCAACAATGGAGACGACCTGACCCTTAGAAACTTACAAGTAAGCTGGAATCTTCAAAAGTTCAAATCTTTATAAGTAAAATATTTATTAAAATGAATAACCAAGTGTTTTAATTGACATCAGAAGATCAAAACAATAAACCCTGAGAACATAGAAAAAAGATAAATAAAGATATGAGCAGAACTTAATACAACAGAAAACGTATAAAATTGAGGTGATTTAGTAAGTCCAAAGAATCTTCTTTGAAAAGATTGAAAAGACACACTTTGATTAAGGAAAACAAAAACATAAGTATAGAATATACAGAAAGAATGAGGACAATGTTATAGCAGAGAATATATGAAATGCCAGTAAATTTGAACATTTCTGTAAAGTGGACCATTTCCTAGCTCCTAAAGTTTACCAAACCTGACACAAGAGGAAATCATTTAAGGTCATCATGTCTGCCCTTGGCATTCTCGGAATGCCCTGGCCTCAGGATGCAGCCTCTGTAGTCCATGGTAACCTGCGGAGAGGGGGCGGGGCTGATGGTGTGTGGAACACTGGCCTCACTGGAGGAGTGGGTGTGGCCATCTCTGCTGTGACTGAACAAAGGGCAGGGGAGCAGGGGGCCCAGGGCAGGGCCCTCAGAGCACGGCAGGTCCAGTGGGGTGTCACAAGAATTTAGGCCCAGGCCAAAGGGCGCCTTCTTTGTCTGCACAGCTGCCCAAACTCTCACCTTTCCACTCAGGCCGACCTCTTACTTGAAGTGTGTGTGGAACCTGTCCTCACAGTACACCTCGCTGCACAGCTAACCATAGGTCTGGGCATCGTAGCTTCCTGCCAGTTGACCGAAGTTCGCAGGCAGATGTGTCCCAGGGACACATGCAAAGAGGCTCCAGCCCGGGCCACAGGCTGCCCACTGCCACTGCCCCAGATCGGGGGCCGCCAATCAGCCCTGTCTGTGTCCCCTTCCTCTAGAGGGAGTATTGGACCAACACTTGTAGAAAACGGTGTCCTCGTGGGCAACTCATTGGAGGGACACAAATAAATCTTTGCCGTCTTTCTGCGGAAGCTTACTAGCGTTCACACCTAAGCGTCTTACAAGGTCAGCTGTTTAGCTAAACATGAGCTCATGATCTAAATTTACACAATAATGAAAAAATCAGCTACGAGGGGAGACAATCAGTAAAGACTATCAATACCAGAATTAGATTCCCGAGGCCATCCATCAATTGTTGGAATAATCCGGTGCAAGGCAGAATATATACATAAAACTGGAACTGAAACAAGGAACAAGGATGTTTTCAAAGACTGGTAGGATCTCTAAAACATTTTTAAAGGACATGTCATTGATAAAGCTAAATACTCAAAGGTTGTGTAATACAACAGATTAAGCATTGAGAAGAGTGAAATTATGCTGTTTTGAAAACTATGGCAGGTGAGATTTTCTGCCTAATTATATAAGAAGATTTCTCTAAAAATACACATTATTTCAATGACTTATTGGCTGTGAAATAAGTTAAGGGTATTTCAAATGGCTTGTCTGCAAAGAAAGGTGAGATGTAGGGAATCACAGAAAGTCGAGGGGAAAATAGGTCAATATATACATTGCTATATGGTGAACTAAACCTTAGGCCAGCAACAATGGAGAGGACCTGACCCTTAGAAACTTACAATTAAGCTGGAATCTTCAAAAGTTCAAATCTTTATAAGTAAAATATTTATTAAAATGAATAACCAAGTGTTTTAATTGACATCAGAAGATCAAAACAATAAACCCTGAGAACATAGAAAAAAGATAAATAAAGATATGAGCAGAACTTAATACAACAGAAAACGTATAAAATTGAGGTGATTTAGTAAGTCCAAAGAATCTTCTTTGAAAAGATTGAAAAGACACACTTTGATTAAGGAAAACAAAAATATAAGTAAAGAATATACAGAAAGAATCAGGACAATGTTATAGCAGAGAATATATGAAATGCCAGTAAATTTGAACATTTCTGTAAAGTGGACCATTTCCTAGCTCCTAAAGTTTACCAAACCTGACACAAGAGGAAATCATTTAAGGTCATCATGTCTGCCCTTGGCATTCTCGGAACGCCCTGGCCTCAGGATGCAGCCTCTGTAGTCCATGGTAACATGTGGAGAGTGGGCGGGGCTGAGGGTGGTTGGAACTCTGGCCTCACTGAAGGAGTGGGTGTGGCCATCTCTGCTGTAACTGAACAAAGGGCAGGGGTGCAGGGGGCCCAGGGCAGGGCCCTCAGAGCATGGCAGGTCTAGGGGGGTGTCACAAGCATTTAGTCTCAGGCCAAAGGGCGCCTTCTTTGTCTGCACATCTGCCCAAACTCTCACCTTTCCACTCAGGCCGACCTCTTACTTGAAGTGTGTGTGGAACCTGTCCTCACAGTACACCTCGCTGCACAGCTAACCATAGGTCTGGGCATCGTAGCTTCCTGCCAGGTGACCGAAGTTCGCAGGCAGATGTGTCCCAGGGACACATGCAAAGAGGCTCCTGCCCGGGCCACAGGCTGCCCACTGCCCCTGCCCCAGATCGGGGGCCGCCAAACAGCCGTGTCGGAGTCCCCTGCCTCTAGAGGGAGTATTGGATCAACACTTGTAGAAAACGGTGTCCTCGTGGGCAACTCATTGGAGGGACACAAATAAAATTTGCCGACTTTCTCCTGAAGCTTGCGATCGTACACATCTAAGCGTCTTACAAGGTCAGCTGTTTAGCTAAACATGAGCTCATGATCTAAATTTACACAATAATGAAGAAATCAGCTACGAGGGGAGACAATCAGTAAAGACTATCAATACCAGAATTAGATTCCCAAGGCCATCCATCAATTGTTGGAATAATCAGGTGCAAGGCAGAATATATACATAAAACTGGAACTGAAACAAGGAACAAGGATGTTTTCAAAGACTGGTAGGATCTCTAAAACATTTTTAAAGTACATGTCATTGATAAAGCTAAATACTCAAAGATTGTGTAATACAACAGATTAAGCATTGAGAAGAGTGAAATTATGCTGTTTTGAAAACTATGGCAGGTGAGATTTTCTGCCTAATTATATAAGAAGATTTCTGTAAAAATACACATTATTTCAATGACTTATTGGCTGTGAAATAAGTTAAGGGTATTTCAAATGGCTTGTCTGCAAAGAAAGGTGAGATGTAGGGAATCACAGAAAGTCGAGGGGAAAATAGGTCAATATATACATTGCTATATGGTGAACTAAACCTTAGGCCAGCAACAATGAAGAGAACCTGACCCTTAGAAACTTACAAGTAAGCTGGAATCTTCAAAAGTTCAAATCTTTATAAGTAAAATATTTATCAAAATGAATAACCAAGTGTTTTAATT
Source organism: Mesoplodon mirus (assembly GCF_964341445.2). NCBI lineage: Eukaryota > Metazoa > Chordata > Mammalia > Artiodactyla > Ziphiidae > Mesoplodon > Mesoplodon mirus. The sequence goes on from NW_028294738.1 coordinate 54,041, forward strand.
GACATCAGAAGATCAAAACAATAAACCCTGAGAACATAGAAAAAAGATAAATAAAGATATGAGCAGAACTTAATACAACAGAAAACATATAAAATTCAGGTGATTTAGTAAGTCCAAAGAATCTTCTTTGAAAAGATTGAAAAGACACACTTTGATTAAGGAAAACAAAAACATAAGTATAGAATATACAGAAAGAATCAGGACAATGTTATAGCAGAGAATATATGAAATGCCAGTAAATTTGAACATTTCTGTAAAGTGGACCATTTCCTAGCTCCTAAAGTTTACCAAACCTGTCAGAAGAGGAAATCATTTAAGGTCATCATGTCTGCCCTTGGCATTCTCGGAACGCCCTGGCCTCAGGATGCAGCCTCTGTAGTCCATGGTAACCTGCGGAGAGGGGGCGGGGCTGAGGGTGGTTGGAACTCTGCCCTCACTGAAGGAGTGGGTGTGGCCATCTCTGCTGTGACTGAACAAAGGGCAGGGGAGCAGGGGGCCCAGGGCAGGGCCCTCAGAGCACGGCAGGTCCAGTGGGCTGTCACAAGCATTTAGGCCCAGGCCAAAGGGCGCCTTCTTTGTCTGCACAGCTGCCCAAACTCTCACCTTTCCACTCAGGCCGACCTCTTACTTGAAGTGTGTGTGGAACATGTCCTCACAGTACACCTCGCTGCACAGCTAACCATAGGTCTGGGCATCGTAGCTTCCTGCCAGGTGACCGAAGTTCGCAGGCAGATGTGTGCCAGGGACACATGCAAAGAGGCTCCAGCCCGGGCCACAGGCTGCCCACTGCCACTGCCCCAGATCGGGGGCCGCCAATCAGCCCTGTCGGAGTCCCCTTCCTCTAGAGGGAGTATTGGACCAACACTTGTAGAAAACGGTGTCCTCGTGGGCAACTCATTGGAGGGACACAAATAAATTTTGCCGACTTTCTCCTGAAGCTTACGAGCGTTCACACCTAAGCGTCTTACAAGGTCAGCTGTTTAGCTAAACATGAGCTCATGATCTAAATTTACACAATAATGAAGAAATCAGCTACGAGGGGAGACAATCAGTAAAGACTATCAATACCAGAATTAGATTCCCAAGGCCATCCATCAATTGTTGGAATAATCAGGTGCAAGGCAGAATATATACATAAAACTGGACGTGAAACAAGGAACAAGGATGTTTTCAAAGACTGGTAGGATCTCTAAAACATTTTTAAAGGACATGTCATTGATAAAGCTAAATACTCAAAGGTTGTGTAATACAACAGATTAAGCATTGAGAAGAGTGAAATTATGCTGTTTTGAAAACTATGGCAGGTGAGATTTTCTGCCTAATTATATAAGAAGATTTCTCTAAAAATACACATTATTTCAATGACTTATTGGCTGTGAACTAAGTTAAGGGTATTTCAAATGGCTTGTCTGCAAAGAAAGGTGAGATGTAGGGAATCACAGAAAGTCGAGGGGAAAATAGGTCAATATATACATTGCTATATGGTGAACTAAACCTTAGGCCAGCAACAATGGAGAGGACCTGACCCTTAGAAACTTACAAGTAAGCTGGAATCTTCAAAAGTTCCAATCTTTATAAGTAAAATATTTATTAAAATGAATAACCAAGTGTTTTAATTGACATCAGAAGATCAAAACAATAAACCCTGAGAACATAGAAAAAAGATAAATAAAGATATGAGCAGAACTTAATACAACAGAAAACGGATAAAATTGAGGTGATTTAGTAAGTCCAAAGAATCTTCTTTGAAAAGATTGAAAAGACACACTTTGATTAAGGAGAACAAAAACATAAGTAAAGAATATACAGAAAGAATCAGGACAATGATATAACAGAGAATATATGAAATGCCAGTAAATTTGAACATTTCTGTAAAGTGGACCATTTCCTAGCTCCTAAAGTTTACCAAACCTGACACAAGAGGAAATCATTTAAGGTCATCATGTCTGCCCTTGGCATTCTCGGAACGCCATGGCCTCAGGATGCAGCCTCTGTAGTCCATGGTAACCTGCGGAGAGGTGGCGGAGTTGAGGTTGGTTGGAACTCTGCCCTCACTGAAGGAGTGGGTGTGGCCATTTCTGCTGTGACTGAACAAAGGGCAGGGGAGCAGGGGGCCCAGTGCAGGGCCCTCAGAGCAAGGCAGGTCCAGTGGGCTGTCACAAGCATTTAGGCCCAGGCCAAAGGGCGCCTTCTTTGTCTGCACAGCTGCCCAAACTCTCACCTTTCCACTCAGGCCGACCTCTTACTTGAAGTGTGTGTGGAACCTGTCCTCACAGTACACCTCGCTGCACAGCTAACCATACGTCTGGGCATCGTAGCTTCCTGCCAGGTGACCGAAGTTTGCAGGCAGATGTGTCCCAGGGACACATGCAAAGAGGCTCCAGCCCGGGCCACAGGCTGCCCACTGCCCCTGCCCCAGATCGGGGGCCGCCAATCAGCCCTGTCGGAGTCCCCTTCCTCTAGAGGGAGTATTGGACCAACACTTGTAGAAAACGGTGTCCTGGTGGGCAACTCATTGGAGGGACACAAATAAATTTTGCCGAATTTCTCCAGAAGCTTACGAGCGTTCACACCTAAGCGTCTTACAAGGTCAGCTGTTTAGCTAAACATGAGCTCATGATCTAAATTTACACAATAATGAAAAAATCAGCTACGAGCGGAGACAATCAGTAAAGACTATCAATACCAGAATTAGATTCCCAAGGCCATCCATCAATTGTTGGAATAATCAGGTGCAAGGCAGAAAATATACATAAAACTGGAACTGAAACAAGGAACAAGGATGTTTTCAAAGACTGGTAGGACCTCTAAAACATTTTTAAAATACATGTCATTGATAAAGCTAAATACTCAAAGGTTGTGTAATACAACAGATTAAGCATTGAGAAGAGTGAAATTATGCTGTTTTGAAAACTATGGCAGGTGAGATTTTCTGCCTAATTATATAAGAAGATTTCTCTAAAAATACACATTATTTCAATGACTTATTGGCTGTGAAATAAGTTAAGGGTATTTCAAATGGCTTGTCTGCAAAGAAAGGTGAGATGTAGGGAATCACAGAAAGTCTAGGGGAAAATAGGTCAATATATACATTGCTATATGGTGAACTAAACCTTAGGCCAGCAACAATGGAGAGGACCTGACCCTTAGAAACTTACAAGTAAGCTGGAATCTTCAAAAGTTCCAATCTTTATAAGTAAAATATTTATTAAAATGAATAACCAAGTGTTTTAATTGACATCAGAAGATCAAAACAATAAACCCTGAGAACATAGAAAAAAGATAAATAAAAATATGAGCAGAACTTAATACAACAGAAAACGGATAAAATTGAGGTGATTTAGTAAGTCCAAAGAATCTTCTTTGAAAAGATTGAAAAGACACACTTTGATTAAGGAAAACAAAAACATAAGTAAAGAATATACAGAAAGAATCAGGACAATGTTATAACAGAGAATATATGAAATGCCAGTAAATTTGAACATTTCTGTAAAGTGGACCATTTCCTAGCTCCTAAAGTTTACCAAACCTGACACAAGAGGAAATCATTTAAGGTCATCATGTCTGCCCTTGGCATTCTCGGAACGCCCTGGCCTCAGGATGCAGCCTCTGTAGTCCATGGTAACCTGCGGAGAGGGGGCGGGGCTAAGGGTGGTTGGAACTCTGCCCTCACTGAAGGAGTGGGTGTGGCCATCTCTGCTGTGACTGAACAAAGGGCAGGGGAGCAGGGGGCCCAGGGCAGGGCCCTCAGAGCACGGCAGGTCCAGTGGGCTGTCACAAGCATTTAGGCCCAGGCCAAAGGGCGCCTTCTTTGTCTGCACAGCTGCCCAAACTCTCACCTTCCCACTCAGGCCGACCTCTTACTTGAAGTGTGTGTGGAACCTGTCCTCACAGTACACCTCGCTGCACAGCTAACCATAGGTCTGGGCATCGTAGCTTCCTGCCAGGTGACCGAAGTTCGCAGGCAGATGTGTCCCAGGGACACATGCAAAGAGGCTCCTGCCCGGGCCACAGGCTGCCCACTGCCCCTGCCCCAGATCGGGGGCCGCCAATCAGCCCTGTCGGAGTCCCCTTCCTCTAGAGGGAGTATTGGACCAACACTTGTAGAAAACGGTGTCCTCGTGGGCAACTCATTGGAGGGACACAAATAAATCTTTGCCGTCTTTCTGCGGAAGCTTACGAGCGTTCACACGTAAGCGTCTTACAAGGTCAGCTGTTTAGCTAAACATGAGCTCATGATCTAAATTTACACAATAATGAAGAAATCAGCTACGAGGGGAGACAATCAGTAAAGACTATCAATACCAGAATTAGATTCCCAAGGCCATCCATCAATTGTTGGAATAATCAGGTGCAAGGCAGAATATATACATAAAACTGGAACTGAAACAAGGAACAAGGATGTTTTCAAAGACTGGTAGGATGTCTAAAACATTTTTAAAGTACATGTCATTGATAAAGCAAAATACTCAAAGGTTGTGTAATACAACAGATGAAGCATTGAGAAGAGTGAAATTATGCTGTTTTGAAAACTATGGCAGGTGAGATTTTCTGCCTAATTATATAAGAAGATTTCTCTAAAAATACACATTATTTCAATGACTTATTGGCTGTGAAATAAGTTAAGGGTATTTCAAATGGCTTGTCTGCAAAGAAAGGTGAGATGGAGGGAATCACAGAAAGTCGAGGGGAAAATAGGTCAATATATACATTGCTATATGGTGAACTAAACCTTAGGCCAGCAACAATGGAGAGGACCTGACCCTTAGAAACTTACAAGTAAGCTGGAATCTTCAAAAGTTCCAATCTTTATAAGTAAAATATTTATTAAAATGAATAACCAAGTGTTTTAATTGACATCAGAAGATCAAAACAATAAACCCTGAGAACATAGAAAAAAGATAAATAAAGATATGAGCAGAACTTAATACAACAGAAAACGTATAAAATTGAGGTGATTTAGTAAGTCCAAAGAATCTTCTTTGAAAAGATTGAAAAGACACACTTTGATTAAGGAAAACAAAAACATAAGTATAGAATATACAGAAAGAATCAGGACAATGTTATAGCAGAGAATATATGAAATGCCAGTAAATTTGAACATTTCTGTAAAGTGGACCATTTCCTAGCTCCTAAAGTTTACCAAACCTGACACAAGAGGAAATCATTTAAGGTCATCATGTCTGCCCTTGGCATTCTCGGAACGCCCTGGCCTCAGGATGCAGCCTCTGTAGTCCATGGTAACCTGCGGAGAGGGGGTGGGGCTGAGGGTGGTTGGAACTCTGGCCTCACTGAAGGAGTGGGTGTGGCCATCTCTGCTGTGACTGAACAAAGGGCAGGGGAGCATGGGGCCCAGGGCAGGGCCCTCAGAGCACGGCAGGTCCAGTGGGCTGTCACAAGCATTTAGGCCCAGGCCAAAGGGCGCCTTCTTTGTCTGCACAGCTGCCCAAACTCTCACCTTTCCACTCAGGCCGACCTCTTACTTGAAGTGTGTGTGGAACCTGTCCTCACAGTACACCTCGCTGCACAGCTAACCATAGGTCTGGGCATCGTAGCTTCCTGCCAGGTGACCGAAGTTCACAGGCAGATGTGTCCCAGGGACACATACAAAGAGGCTCCTGCCCGGGCCACAGGTTGCCCACTGCCCCTGCCCCAGATCGGGGGCCGCCAATCAGCCCTGTCGGAGTCCCCTTCCTGTAGAGGGATTATTGGACCAACAATTGTAGAAAACGGTGTCCTCGTGGGCAACTCATTGGAGGGACACAAATAAATCTTTGCCATCTTTCTGCGGAAGCTTACGAGCGTACACACCTAAGCGTCTTACAAGGTCAGCTGTTTAGCTAAACATTAGCTCATGATCTAAATTTACACAATAATGAAAAAATCAGCTACGAGGGGAGACAATCAGTAAAGACTATCAATACCAGAATTAGATTCCCAAGGCCATCCATCAATTGTTGGAATAATCAGGTGCAAGGCAGAATATATACATAAAACTGGAACTGAAACAAGGAACAAGGATGTTTTCAAAGACTGGTAGGATCTCTAAAACATTTTTAAAGTACATGTCATTGATAAAGCTAAATACTCAAAGGTTGTGTAATACAACAGATTAAGCATTGAGAAGAGTGAAATTATGCTGTTTTGAAAACTATGGCAGGTGAGATTTTCTGCCTAATTATATAAGAAGATTTCTCTAAATATACACATTATTTCAATGACTTATTGGCTGTGAAATAATTTAAGGGTATTTCAAATGGCTTGTCTGCAAAGAAAGGTGAGATTTAGGGAATCACAGAAAGTCGAGGGGAAAATAGGTCAATATATACATTGCTATATGGTGAACTAAACCTTAGGCCAGCAACAATGGAGAGGACCTGACCCTTAGAAACTTACAAGTAAGCTGGAATCTTCAAAAGTTCCAAACTTTATAAGTAAAATATTTATTAAAATGAATAACCAAGTGTTTTAATTGACATCAGAAGATCAAAACAATAAACCCTGAGAACATAGAAAAAATATAAATAAAGATATGAGCAGAACTTAAGACAACAGAAAACGGATAAAATTGAGGTGATTTAGTAAGTCCAAAGAATCTTCTTTGAAAAGATTGAAAAGACACACTTTGATTAAGGAAAACAAAAACATAAGTAAAGAATATACAGAAAGAATCAGGACAATGTTATAACAGAGAATATATGAAATGCCAGTAAATTTGAACATTTCTGTAAAGTGGACCATTTCCTAGCTCCTAAAGTTTACCAAACCTGACACAAGAGGAAATCATTTAAGGTCATCATGCCTGCCCTTGGCATTCTCGGAACGCCCTGGCCTCAGGATGCAGCCTCTGTAGTCCATGGTAACCTGCGGAGAGGGGGCGGGGCTGAGGGTGGTTGGAACTCTGGCCTCACTGAAGGAGTGGGTGTGGCCATCTCTGCTGTGACTGAACAAAGGGCAGGGGAGCAGGGGGTCCAGTGCAGGGCCCTCAGAGCACGGCAGGTCCAGTGGGGTGTCACAAGCATTTAGGCCCAGGCCAAAGGGCGCCTTCTTTGTCTGCACAGCTGCCCAAACTCTCACCTTCCCACTCAGGCCGACCTCTTACTTGAAGTGTGTGTGGAACCTGTCCTCACAGTACACCTCGCTGCACAGTTAACCATAGGTCTGGGCATCGTAGCTTCCTGCCAGGTGACCGAAGTTCGCAGGCAGATGTGTCCCAGGGACACATGCAAAGAGGCTCCTGCCCGGGCCACAGGCTGCCCACTGCCCCTGCCCCAGATCGGGGGCCGCCAATCAGCCCTGTCGGAGTCCCCTTCCTCTAGAGGGAGTATTGGACCAACACTTGTAGAAAACGGTGTCCTCGTGGGCAACTCATTGGAGGGACACAAATAAATCTTTGCCGTCTTTCTGCGGAAGCTTACGAGCGTTCACACCTAAGCGTCTTACAAGGTCAGCTGTTTAGCTAAACATGAGCTCATGATCTAAATTTACACAATAATGAAGAAATCAGCTACGAGGGGAGACAATCAGTAAAGACTATCAATACCAGAATTAGATTCCCAAGGCCATCCATCAATTGTTGGAATAATCAGGTGCAAGGCAGAATATATACATAAAACTGGAACTGAAACAAGGAACAAGGATGTTTTCAAAGACTGGTAGGATCTCTCAAACATTTTTAAAGTACATGTCATTGATAAAGCTAAATACTCAAAGGTTGTGTAATACAACAGATTAAGCATTGAGAAGAGTGAAATTATGCTCTTTTGAAAACTATGGCAGGTGAGATTTTCTGCCTAATTATATAAGAAGATTTCTCTAAAAATACACATTATTTCAATGACTTATTGGCTGTGAAATAAGTTAAGGGTATTTCAAATAGCTTGTCTGCAAAGAAAGGTGAGATGTAGGGAATCACAGAAAGTCGAGGGGAATATAGGTCAATATATACATTGCTATATGGTGAACTAAACCTTAGGCCAGCAACAATGGAGAGGACCTGACCCTTAGAAACTTACAAGTAAGCTGGAATCTTCAAAAGTTCAAATCTTTATAAGTAAAATATTTATTAAAATGAATAACCAAGTGTTTTAATTGACATCAGAAGATCAAAACAATAAACCCTGAGAACATAGAAAAAAGATAAATAAAGATATGAGCAGAACTTAATACAACAGAAAACGTATAAAATTGAGGTGATTTAGTAAGTCCAAAGAATCTTCTTTGAAAAGATTGAAAAGACACACTTTGATTAAGGAAAACAAAAACATAAGTATAGAATATACAGAAAGAATCAGGACAATGTTATAGCAGAGAATATATGAAATGCCAGTAAATTTGAACATTTCTGTAAAGTGGACCATTTCCTAGCTCCTAAAGTTTACCAAACCTGACACAAGAGGAAATCATTTAAGGTCATCATGTCTGCCCTTGGCATTCTCGGAACGCCCTTGCCTCAGGATGCAGCCTCTGTAGTCCATGGTAACCTGCGGAGAGGGGGCGGGGCTGAGGGTGGGTGGAACTCTGGCCTCACTGGAAGAGTGGGTGTGGCCATCTCTGCTGTGACTGAACAAAGGGCAGGGGAGCAGGGGGCCCAGTGCAGGGCCCTCAGAGCACGGCAGGTCCAGTGGGGTGTCACAAGCATTTAGGCCCAGGCCAAAGGGCGCCTTCTTTGTCTGCACAGCTGCCCAAACTCTCACCTTTCCACTCAGGCTGACCTCTTACTTGAAGTGTGTGTGGAACCTGTCCTCACAGTACACCTCGCTGCACAGCTAACCATAGGTCTGGGTATCGTAGCTTCCTGCCAGTTGACCGAAGTTCGCAGGCAGATGTGTCCCAGGGACACATGCAAAGAGGTTCCAGCCCAGTCCACAGGCTGACCACTGCCCCTGCCCCAGATCGGGGGCCGCCAATCAGCCCTGTCTGAGTCCCCTTCCTCTAGAGGGAGTATTGGACCAACACTTGTAGAAAATGGTGTCCTCGTGGGCAACTCATTGGAGGGACAAAAGTAAATCTTTGCCGTCTTTCTGCGGAAGCTTACGAGCGTTCACACCTAAGCGTCTTACAAGGTCAGCTGTTTAGCTAAACATGAGCTCATGATCTAAATTTACACAATAATGAAGAAATCAGCTACGAGGGGAGACAATCAGTAAAGACTATCAATACCAGAATTAGATTCCCAAGGCCATCCATCAATTGTTGGAATAATCAGGTGCAAGGCAGAATATATACATAAAACTGGAACTGAAACAAGGAACAAGGATGTTTTCAAAGACTGGTAGGATCTCTCAAACATTTTTAAAGTACATGTCATTGATAAAGCTAAATACTCAAAGGTTGTGTAATACAACAGATTAAGCATTGAGAAGAGTGAAATTATGCTCTTTTGAAAACTATGGCAGGTGAGATTTTCTGCCTAATTATATAAGAAGATTTCTCTAAAAATACACATTATTTCAATGACTTATTGGCTGTGAACTAAGTTAAGGGTATTTCAAATGGCTTGTCTGCAAAGAAAGGTGAGATGTAGGGAATCACAGAAAGTCAAGGGGAAAATAGGTCAATATATACATTGCTATATGGTGAACTAAACCTTAGGCCAGCAACAATGGAGAAGACCTGACCATTAGAAACTTACAAGTAAGCTGGAATCTTCAAAAGTTCAAATCTTTATAAGTAAAATATTTATTAAAATGAATAACCAAGTGTTTTAATTGACATCAGAAGATCAAAACAATAAACCCTGAGAACATAGAAAAAAGATAAATAAAGATATGAGCAGAACTTAATACAACAGAAAACGTATAAAATTGAGGTGATTTAGTACGTCCAAAGAATCTTCTTTGAAAAGATTGAAAAGACACACTTTGATTAAGGAAAACAAAAACATAAGTATAGAATATACAGAAAGAATCAGGACAATGTTATAGCAGAGAATATATGAAATGCCCGTAAATTTGAACTTTTCTGTAAAGTGGACCATTTCCTAGCTCCTAAAGTTTACCAAACCTGACACAAGAGGAAATCATTTAAGGGCATCATGTCTGCCCTTGGCATTGTCGGAACGCCCTGGCCTCAGGATGCAGCCTCTGTAGTCCATGGTAACCTGCGGAGAGGGGGCGGGGCTGAGGGTGGTTGGAACTCTGGCCTCACTGAAGGAGTGGGTGTGGCCATCTCTGCTGTGACTGAACAAAGGGCAGGGGAGCATGGGGCCCAGGGCAGGGCCCTCAGAGCACGGCAGGTCCAGTGGGCTGTCACAAGCATTTAGGCCCAGGCCAAAGGGCGCCTTCTTTGTCTGCACAGCTGCCCAAACTCTCACCTTTCCACTCAGGCCGACCGCTTACTTGAAGTGTGTGTGGAACCTGTCCTCACAGTACACCTCGCTGCACAGCTAACCATAGGTCTGGTCATCGTAGCTTCCTGCCAGGTGACCGAAGTTCACAGGCAGATGTGTCCCAGGGACACATGCAAAGAGGCTCCTGCCCGGGCCACAGGCTGCCCACTGCCCCTGCCCCAGATCGGGGGCCGCCAATCAGCCCTGTCGGAGTCCCCTTCCTGTAGAGGGATTATTGGACCAACAATTGTAGAAAACGGTGTCCTCGTGGGCAACTCATTGGAGGGACACAAATAAATCTTTGCCGTCTTTCTGCAGAAGCTTACGAGCGTACACACCTAAGCGTCTTACAAGGTCAGCTGTTTAGCTAAACATGAGCTCATGATCTAAATTTACACAATAATGAAGAAATCAGCTACGAGGGGAGACAATCAGTAAAGACTATCAATACCAGAATTAGATTCCCAAGGCCATCCATCAATTGTTGGAATAATCAGGTGCAAGGCAGAATATATACATAAAACTGGAACTGAAACAAGGAACAAGGATGTTTTCAAAGACTGGTAGGATCTCTAAAACATTTTTAAAGTACATGTCATTGATAAAGCTAAATACTCAAAGGTTGTGTAATACAACAGATTAAGCATTGAGAAGAGTGAAATTATGCTGTTTTGAAAACTATGGCAGGTGAGATTTTCTGCCTAATTATATAAGAAGATTTCTCTAAAAATACACATTATTTCAATGACTTATTGGCTGTGAAATAAGTTAACGGTATTTCAAATGGCTTGTCTGCAAAGAAAGGTGAGATGGAGGGAATCACAGAAAGTCGAGGGGAAAATAGGTCAATATATACATTGCTATATGGTGAACTAAACCTTAGGCCAGCAACAATGGAGAGGACCTGACCCTTAGAAACTTACAAGTAAGCTGGAATCTTCAAAAGTTCAAATCTTTATAAGTAAAATATTTATTAAAATGAATAACCAAGTGTTTTAATTGACATCAGAAGATCAAAACAATAAACCCTGAGAACATAGAAAAAAGATAAATAAAGATATGAGCAGAACTTAATACAACAGAAAACGTTTAAAATTGAGCTGATTTAGTAAGTCCAAAGAATCTTCTTTGAAAAGATTGAAAAGACACACTTTGATTAAGGAAAACAAAAACATAAGTATAGAATATACAGAAAGAATCAGGACAATGTTATAGCAGAGAATATATGAAATGCCAGTAAATTTGAACATTTCTGAAAAGTGGACCATTTCCTAGCTCCTAAAGTTTACCAAACCTGACACAAGAGGAAATCATTTAAGGTCATCATGTCTGCCCTTGGCATTCTCGGAATGCCCTGGCCTCAGGATGCAGCCTCTGTAGTCCATGGTAACCTGCGGAGAGGGGGCGGGGCTGAGGGTGGGTGGAACTCTGGCCTCACTGGAGGAGTGGGTGTGGCCATCTCTGCTGTGACTGAACAAAGGGCAGGGGAGCAGGGGGCCCAGTGCAGGGCCCTCAGAGCACGGCAGGTCCAGTGGGGTGTCACAAGCATTTAGGCCCAGGCCAAAGGGCGCCTTCTTTGTCTGCACAGCTGCCCAAACTCTCACCTTTCCACTCAGGCCGACCTCTTACTTGAAGTGTGTGTGGAACCTGTCCTCACAGTACACCTCGCTGCACAGCTAACCATAGGTCTGGGCATCGTAGCTTCCTGCCAGTTGACCGAAGTTCGCAGGCAGATGTGTCCCAGGGACCCATGCAAAGAGGCTCCAGCCCGGTCCACAGGCTGACCACTGCCCCTGCCCCAGATCGGGGGCCACCAATCAGCCCTGTCTGATTCCCCTTCCTCTAGAGGGAGTATTGGACCAACACTTGTAGAAAATGGTGTCCTCGTGGGCAACTCATTGGAGGGACACAAGTAAATCTTTGCCGTCTTTCTGCGGAAGCTTACGAGCGTTCACACCTAAGCGTCTTACAAGGTCAGCTGTTTAGCTAAACATGAGCTCATGATCTAAATTTACACAATAATGAAGAAATCAGCTACGAGGGGAGACAATCAGTAAAGACTATCAATACCAGAATTAGATTCCCAAGGCCATCCATCAATTGTTGGAATAATCAGGTGCAAGGCAGAATATATACATAAAACTGGAACTGAAACAAGGAACAAGGATGTTTTCAAAGACTGGTAGGATCTCTAAAACATTTTTAAAGTACATGTCATTGATAAAGCTAAATACTCAAAGGTTGTGTAATACAACAGATTAAGCATTGAGAAGAGTGAAATTATGCTGTTTTGAAAACTATAGCAGGTGAGATTTTCTGCCTAATTATATAAGAAGATTTCTCTAAAAATACACATTATTTCAATGACTTATTGGCTGTGAAATAAGTTAAGGGTATTTCAAATGGCTTGTCTGCAAAGAAAGGTGAGATGGAGGGAATCACAGAAAGTCGAGGGGAAAATAGGTCAATATATACATTGCTATATGGTGAACTAAACCTTAGGCCAGCAACAATGGAGAGGACCTGACCCTTAGAAACTTACAAGTAAGCTGGAATCTTCAAAAGTTCCAATCTTTATAAGTAAAATATTTATTAAAATGAATAACCAAGTGTTTTAATTGACATCAGAAGATCAAAACAATAAACCCTGAGAACATAGAAAAAAGATAAATAAAGATATGAGCAGAACTTAATACAACAGAAAACGTTTAAAATTGAGCTGATTTAGTAAGTCCAAAGAATCTTCTTTGAAAAGATTGAAAAGACACACTTTGATTAAGGAAAACAAAAACATAAGTATAGAATATACAGAAAGAATCAGGACAATGTTATAGCAGAGAATATATGAAATGCCAGTAAATTTGAACATTTCTGTAAAGTGGACCATTTCCTAGCTCCTAAAGTTTACCAAACCTGACACAAGAGGAAATCATTTAAGGTCATCATGTCTGCCCTTGGCATTCTCGGAACGCCCTGGCCTCAGGATGCAGCCTCTGTAGTCCATGGTAACCTGCGGAGAGGGGGCGGGGCTGAGGGTGGGTGGAACTCTGGCCTCACTGGAGGAGTGGGTGTGGCCATCTCTGCTGTGACTGAACAAAGGGCAGGGGAGCAGGGGGCCCAGTGCAGGGCCCTCAGAGCACGGCAGGTCCAGTGGGGTGTCACAAGCATTTAGGCCCAGGCCAAAGGGCGCCTTCTTTGTCTGCACAGCTGCCCAAACTCTCACCTTTCCACTCAGGCCGACCTCTTACTTGAAGTGTGTGTGGAACCTGTCCTCACAGTACACCTCGCTGCACAGCTAACCATAGGTCTGGGCATCGTAGCTTCCTGCCAGTTGACCGAAGTTCGCAGGCAGATGTGTCCCAGGGACACATGCAAAGAGGCTCCAGCCCGGTCCACAGGCTGACCACTGCCCCTGCCCCAGATCGGGGGCCGCCAATCAGCCCTGTCTGAGTCCCCTTCCTCTAGAGGGAGTATTGGACCAACACTTGTAGAAAATGGTGTCCTCGTGGGCAACTCATTGGAGGGACACAAGTAAATCTTTGCCGTCTTTCTGCGGAAGCTTACGAGCGTTCACACCTAAGCGTCTTACAAGGTCAGCTGTTTAGCTAAACATGAGCTCATGATCTAAATTTACACAATAATGAAGAAATCAGCTACGAGGGGAGACAATCAGTAAAGACTATCAATACCAGAATTAGATTCCCAAGGCCATCCATCAATTGTTGGAATAATCAGGTGCAAGGCAGAATATATACATAAAACTGGAACTGAAACAAGGAACAAGGATGTTTTCAAAGACTGGTAGGATCTCTAAAACATTTTTAAAGTACATGTCATTGATAAAGCTAAATACTCAAAGGTTGTGTAATACAACAGATTAAGCATTGAGAAGAGTGAAATTATGCTGTTTTGAAAACTATGGCAGGTGAGATTTTCTGCCTAATTATATAAGAAGATTTCTCTAAAAATACACATTATTTCAATGACTTATTGGCTGTGAAATAAGTTAAGGGTATTTCAAATAGCTTGTCTGCAAAGAAAGGTGAGATAGATGTAGGGAATCACAGAAAGTCGAGGGGAATATAGGTCAATATATACATTGCTATATGGTGAACTAAACCTTAGGCCAGCAACAATGGAGAGGACCTGACCCTTAGAAACTTACAAGTAAGCTGGAATCTTCAAAAGTTCAAATCTTTATAAGTAAAATATTTATTAAAATGAATAACCAAGTGTTTTAATTAACATCAGAAGATCAAAACTATAAACCCTGAGAATATAGAAAAAAGATAAATAAAGATATGAGCAGAACTTAATACAACAGAAAACGTATAAAATTGAGGTGATTTAGTAAGTCCAAAGAATCTTCTTTGAAAAGATTGAAAAGACACACTTTGATTAAGGAAAACAAAAACATAAGTATAGAATATACAGAAAGAATCAGGACAATGTTATAGCAGAGAATATATGAAATGCCAGTAAATTTGAACATTTCTGTAAAGTGGACCATTTCCTAGCTCCTAAAGTTTACCAAACCTGACACAAGAGGAAATCATTTAAGTTCATCATGTCTGCCCTTGGCATTCTCAGAACGCCCTGGCCTCAGGATGCAGCCTCTGTAGTCCATGGTAACCTGCGGAGAGGGGGCGGGGCTGAGGGTGGGTGGAACTCTGGCCTCACTGGAGGAGTGGGTGTGGCCATCTCTGCTGTGACTGAACAAAGGGCAGGGGAGCAGGGGGCCCAGTGCAGGGCCCTCAGAGCACGGCAGGTCCCGTGGGCTGTCACAACCATTTAGGCCCAGGCCAAAGGGCGCCTTCTTTGTCTGCACAGCTGCCCAAACTCTCACCTTTCCACTCAGGCCGACCTCTTACTTGAAGTGTGTGTGGAACCTGTCCTCACAGTACACCTCGCTGCACAGCTAACCATAGGTCTGGGCATCGTAGCTTCCTGCCAGTTGACCGAAGTTCGCAGGCAGATGTGTCCCAGGGACACGTGCAAAGAGGCTCCAGCCCAGTCCACAGGCTGACCACTGCCCCTGCCCCAGATCGAGGGCCGCCAATCAGCCCTGTCTGAGTCCCCTTCCTCTAGAGGGAGTATTGGACCAACACTTGTAGAAAATGGTGTCCTCGTGGGCAACTCATTGGAGGGACACAAGTAAATCTTTGCCGTCTTTCTGCGGAAGCTTACGAGCGTTCACACCTAAGCGTCTTACAAGGTCAGCTGTTTAGCTAAACATGAGCTCATGATCTAAATTTACACAATAATGAAGAAATCAGCTACGAGGGGAGACAATCAGTAAAGACTATCAATACCAGAATTAGATTCCCAAGGCCATCCATCAATTGTTGGAATAATCAGGTGCAAGGCAGAATATATACATAAAACTGGAACTGAAACAAGGAACAAGGATGTTTTCAAAGACTGGTAGGATCTCTAAAACATTTTTAAAGTACATGTCATTGATAAAGCTAAATACTCAAAGGTTGTGTAATACAACAGATTAAGCATTGAGAAGAGTGAAATTATGCTGTTTTGAAAACTATGGCAGGTGAGATTTTCTGCCTAATTATATAAGAAGATTTCTCTAAAAATACACATTATTTCAATGACTTATTGGCTGTGAACTAAGTTAAGGGTATTTCAAATGGCTTGTCTGCAAAGAAAGGTGAGATGGAGGGAATCACAGAAAGTCGAGGGGAAAATAGGTCAATATATACATTGCTATATGGTGAACTAAACCTTAGGCCAGCAACAATGGAGAGGACCTGACCCTTAGAAACTTACAAGTAAGCTGGAATCTTCAAAAGTTCCAATCTTTATAAGTAAAATATTTATTAAAATGAATAACCAAGTGTTTTAATTGACATCAGAAGATCAAAACAATAAACCCTGAGAACATAGAAAAAAGATAAATAAAGATATGAGCAGAACTTAATACAACAGAAAACGTTTAAAATTGAGCTGATTTAGTAAGTCCAAAGAATCTTCTTTGAAAAGATTGAAAAGACACACTTTGATTAAGGAAAACAAAAACATAAGTATAGAATATACAGAAAGAATCAGGACAATGTTATAGCAGAGAATATATGAAATGCCAGTAAATTTGAACATTTCTGTAAAGTGGACCATTTCCTAGCTCCTAAAGTTTACCAAACCTGACACAAGAGGAAATCATTTAAGGTCATCATGTCTGCCCTTGGCATTCTCGGAACGCCCTGGCCTCAGGATGCAGCCTCTGTAGTCCATGGTAACCTGCGGAGAGGGGGCGGGGCTGAGGGTGGGTGGAACTCTGGCCTCACTGGAGGAGTGGGTGTGGCCATCTCTGCTGTGACTGAACAAAGGGCAGGGGAGCAGGGGGCCCAGTGCAGGGCCCTCAGAGCACGGCAGGTCCAGTGGGGTGTCACAAGCATTTAGGCCCAGGCCAAAGGGCGCCTTCTTTGTCTGCACAGCTGCCCAAACTCTCACCTTTCCACTCAGGCCGACCTCTTACTTGAAGTGTGTGTGGAACCTGTCCTCACAGTACACCTCGCTGCACAGCTAACCATAGGTCTGGGCATCGTAGCTTCCTGCCAGTTGACCGAAGTTCGCAGGCAGATGTGTCCCAGGGACACATGCAAAGAGGCTCCAGCCCGGTCCACAGGCTGACCACTGCCCCTGCCCCAGATCGGGGGCCGCCAATCAGCCCTGTCTGAGTCCCCTTCCTCTAGAGGGAGTATTGGACCAACACTTGTAGAAAATGGTGTCCTCGTGGGCAACTCATTGGAGGGACACAAGTAAATCTTTGCCGTCTTTCTGCGGAAGCTTACGAGCGTTCACACCTAAGCGTCTTACAAGGTCAGCTGTTTAGCTAAACATGAGCTCATGATCTAAATTTACACAATAATGAAGAAATCAGCTACGAGGGGAGACAATCAGTAAAGACTATCAATACCAGATTTAGATTCCCAAGGCCATCCATCAATTGTTGGAATAATCAGGTGCAAGGCAGAATATATACATAAAACTGGAACTGAAACAAGGAACAAGGATGTTTTCAAAGACTGGTAGGATCTCTAAAACATTTTTAAAGTACATGTCATTGATAAAGCTAAATACTCAAAGGTTGTGTAATACAACAGATTAAACATTGAGAAGAGTGAAATTATGCTGTTTTGAAAACTATGGCAGGTGAGATTTTCTGCCTAATTATATAAGAAGATTTCTCTAAAAATACACATTATTTCAATGACTTATTGGCTGTGAAATAAGTTAAGGGTATTTCAAATGGCTTGTCTGCAAAGAAAGGTGAGATGTAGGGAATCACAGAAAGTCGAGGGGAAAATAGGTCAATATATACATTGCTATATGGTGAACTAAACCTTAGGCCAGCAACAATGGAGAGGACCTGACCCTTAGAAACTTACAAGTAAGCTGGAATCTTCAAAAGTTCCAATCTTTATAAGTAAAATATTTATTAAAATGAATAACCAAGTGTTTTAATTGACATCAGAAGATCAAAACAATAAACCCTGAGAACATAGAAAAAAGATAAATAAAGATATGAGCAGAACTTAATACAACAGAAAACGTTTAAAATTGAGCTGATTTAGTAAGTCCAAAGAATCTTCTTTGAAAAGATTGAAAAGACACACTTTGATTAAGGAAAACAAAAACTTAAGTATAGAATATACAGAAAGAATCAGGACAATGTTATAGCAGAGAATATATGAAATGCCAGTAAATTTGAACATTTCTGTAAAGTGGACCATTTCCTAGCTCCTAAAGTTTACCAAACCTGACACATGAGGAAATCATTTAAGGTCATCATGTCTACCCTTTGCATTCTCGGAACGCCCTGGCCTCAGGATGCAGCCTCTGTAGTCCATGGTAACCTGCGGAGAGGGGGCGGGGCTGAGGGTGGGTGGAACTCTGGCCTCACTGGAGGAGTGGGTGTGGCCATCTCTGCTGTGACTGAACAAAGGGCAGGGGAGCAGGGGGCCCAGTGCAGGGCCCTCAGAGCACGGCAGGTCCAGTGGGGTGTCACAAGCATTTAGGCCCAGGCCAAAGGGCGCCTTCTTTGTCTGCACAGCTGCCCAAACTCTCACCTTTCCACTCAGGCCGACCTCTTACTTGAAGTGTGTGTGGAACCTGTCCTCACAGTACACCTCGCTGCACAGCTAACCATAGGTCTGGGCATCGTAGCTTCCTGCCAGTTGACCGAAGTTCGCAGGCAGATGTGTCCCAGGGACACATGCAAAGAGGCTCCAGCCCGGTCCACAGGCTGACCACTGCCCCTGCCCCAGATCGGGGGCCGCCAATCAGCCCTGTCTGAGTCCCCTTCCTCTAGAGGGAGTATTGGACCAACACTTGTAGAAAATGGTGTCCTCGTGGGCAACTCATTGGAGGGACACAAGTAAATCTTTGCCGTCTTTCTGCGGAAGCTTACGAGCGTTCACACCTAAGCGTCTTACAAGGTCAGCTGTTTAGCTAAACATGAGCTCATGATCTAAATTTACACAATAATGAAGAAATCAGCTACGAGGGGAGACAATCAGTAAAGACTATCAATACCAGAATTAGATTCCAAAGGCCATCCATCAATTGTTGGAATAATCAGGTGCAAGGCAGAATATATACATAAAACTGGAACTGAAACAAGGAACAAGGATGTTTTCAAAGACTGGTAGGATCTCTCAAACATTTTTAAAGTACATGTCATTGATAAAGCTAAATACTCAAAGGTTGTGTAATACAACAGATTAAGCATTGAGAAGAGTGAAATTATGCTGTTTTGAAAACTATGGCAGGTGAGATTTTCTGCCTAATTATATAAGAAGATTTCTCTAAAAATACACATTATTTCAATGACTTATTGGCTGTGAAATAAGTTAAGGGTATTTCAAATGGCTTGTCTGCAAAGAAAGGTGAGATGTAGGGAATCACAGAAAGTCGAGGGGAAAATAGGTCAATATATACATTGCTATATGGTGAACTAAACCTTAGGCCAGCAACAATGGAGAGGACCTGACCCTTAGAAACTTACAAGTAAGCTGGAATCTTCAAAAGTTCAAATCTTTATAAGTAAAATATTTATTAAAATGAATAACCAAGTGTTTTAATTGACATCAGAAGATCAAAACAATAAACCCTGAGAACATAGAAAAAAGATAAATAAAGATATGAGCAGAACTTAATACAACAGAAAACGGATAAAATTGAGGTGATTTAGTAAGTCCAAAGAATCTTCTTTGAAAAGATTGAAAAGACACACTTTGATTAAGGAAAACAAAAACATAAGTAAAGAATATACAGAAAGAATCAGCACAATGTTATAGCAGAGAATATATGAAATGCCAGTAAATTTGAACATTTCTGTAAAGTGGACCATTTCCTAGCTCCTAAAGTTTACCAAACCTGACACAAGAGGAAATCATTTAAGGTCATCATGTCTGCCCTTGGCATTCTCGGAACGCCCTGGCCTCAGGATGCAGCCTCTGTAGTCCATGGTAACCTGCGGAGAGGGGGTGGGGCTGAGGGTGGTTGGAACTCTGGCCTCACTGAAGGAGTGGGTGTGGCCATCTCTGCTGTGACTGAACAAAGGGCAGGGGAGCATGGGGCACAGGGCAGGGCCCTCAGAGCACGGCAGGTCCAGTGGGCTGTCACAAGCATTTAGGCCCAGGCCAAAGGGCGCCTTCTTTGTCTGCACAGCTGCCCAAACTCTCACCTTTCCACTCAGGCCGACCTCTTACTTGAAGTGTGTGTGGAACCTGTCCTCACAGTACACCTCGCTGCACAGCTAACCATAGGTCTGGGCATCGTAGCTTCCTGCCAGGTGACCGAAGTTCACAGGCAGATGTGTCCCAGGGACACATACAAAGAGGCTCCAGCCCGGTCCACAGGCTGCCCACTGCCCCTGCCCCAGATCGGGGGCCGCCAATCAGCCCTGTCGGAGTCCCCTTCCTGTAGAGGGATTATTGGACCAACAATTGTAGAAAACGGTGTCCTCGTGGGCAACTCATTGGAGGGACACAAGTAAATCTTTGCCGTCTTTCTGCGGAAGCTTACGAGCGTACACACCTAAGCGTCTTACAAGGTCAGCTGTTTAGCTAAACATGAGCTCATGATCTAAATTTACACAATAATGAAAAAATCAGCTACGAGGGGAGACAATCAGTAAAGACTATCAATACCAGAATTAGATTCCCAAGGCCATCCAGCAATTGTTGGAATAATCAGGTGCAAGGCAGAATATATACATAAAACTGGAACTGAAACAAGGAACAAGGATGTTTTCAAAGACTGGTAGGATCTCTAAAACATTTTTAAAGTACATGTCATTGATAAAGCTAAATACTCAAAGGTTGTGTAATACAACAGATTAAGCATTGAGAAGAGTGAAATTATGCTGTTTTGAAAACTATGGCAGGTGAGATTTTCAGCCTAATTATATAAGAAGATTTCTCTAAAAATACACATTATTTCAATGACTTATTGGCTGTGAAATAATTTAAGGGTATTTCAAATGGCTTGTCTGCAAAGAAAGGTGAGATGTAGGGAATCACAGAAAGTCGAGGGGAAAATAGGTCAATATATACATTGCTATATGGTGAACTAAACCTTAGGCCAGCAACAATGGAGAGGACCTGACCCTTAGAAACTTACAAGTAAGCTGGAATCTTCAAAAGTTCCAAACTTTATAAGTAAAATATTTATTAAAATGAATAACCAAGTGTTTTAATTGACATCAGAAGATCAAAACAATAAACCCTGAGAACATAGAAAAAATATAAATAAAGATATGAGCAGAACTTAAGACAACAGAAAACGGATAAAATTGAGGTGATTTAGTAAGTCCAAAGAATCTTCTTTGAAAAGATTGAAAAGACACACTTTGATTAAGGAAAACAAAAACATAAGTAAAGAATATACAGAAAGAATCAGGACAATGTTATAACAGAGAATATATGAAATGCCAGTAAATTTGAACATTTCTGTAAAGTGGACCATTTCCTAGCTCCTAAAGTTTAGCAAACCTGACACAAGAGGAAATCATTTAAGGTCATCATGCCTGCCCTTGGCATTCTCGGAACGCCCTGGCCTCAGGATGCAGCCTCTGTAGTCCATGGTAACCTGCGGAGAGGGGGCGGGGCTGAGGGTGGTTGGAACTCTGGCCTCACTGAAGGAGTGGGTGTGGCCATCTCTGCTGTGACTGAACAAAGGGCAGGGGAGCAGGGGGTCCAGGGCAGGGCCCTCAGAGCACGGCAGGTCCAGTGGGGTGTCACAAGCATTTAGGCCCAGGCCAAAGGGCGCCTTCTTTGTCTGCACAGCTGCCCAAACTCTCACCTTCCCACTCAGGCCGACCTCTTACTTGAAGTGTGTGTGGAACCTGTCCTCACAGTACACCTCGCTGCACAGCTAACCATAGGTCTGGGCATCGTAGCTTCCTGCCAGGTGACCGAAGTTCGCAGGCAAATGTGTCCCAGGGACACATGCAAAGAGGCTCCTGCCCGGGCCACAGGCTGCCCACTGCCCCTGCCCCAGATCGGGGGCCGCCAATCAGCCCTGTCGGAGTCCCCTTCCTCTAGAGGGATTATTGGACCAACACTTGTAGAAAACGGTGTCCTCGTGGGCAACTCATTGGAGGGACACAAATAAATCTTTGCCGTCTTTCTGCGGAAGCTTACGAGCGTTCACACCTAAGCGTCTTACAAGGTCAGCTGTTTAGCTAAACATGAGCTCATGATCTAAATTTACACAATAATGAAGAAATCAGCTACGAGGGGAGACAATCAGTAAAGACTATCAATACCAGAATTAGATTCCCAAGGCCATCCATCAATTGTTGGAATAATCAGGTGCAAGGCAGAATATATACATAAAACTGGAACTGAAACAAGGAACAAGGATGTTTTCAAAGACTGGTAGGATCTCTAAAACATTTTTAAAGTACATGTCATTGATAAAGCTAAATACTCAAAGGTTGTGTAATACAACAGATTAAGCGTTGAGAAGAGTGAAATTATGCTGTTTTGAAAACTATGGCAGGTGAGATTTTCTGCCTAATTATATAAGAAGATTTCTCTAAAAATACACATTATTTCAATGACTTATTGGCTGTGAACTAAGTTAACGGTATTTCAAATGGCTTGTCTGCAAAGAAAGGTGAGATGTAGGGAATCACAGAAAGTCGAGGGGAAAATAGGTCAATATATACATTGCTATATGGTGAACTAAACCTTAGGCCAGCAACAATGGAGAGGACCTGACCCTTAGAAACTTACAAGTAAGCTGGAATCTTCAAAAGTTCCAATCTTTATAAGTAAAATATTTATTAAAATGAATAACCAAGTGTTTTAATTGACATCAGAAGATCAAAACAATAAACCCTGAGAACATAGAAAAAAGATAAATAAAGATATGAGCAGAACTTAATACAACAGAAAACGTTTAAAATTGAGCTGATTTAGTAAGTCCAAAGAATCTTCTTTGAAAAGATTGAAAAGACACACTTTGATTAAGGAAAACAAAAACATAAGTATAGAATATACAGAAAGAATCAGGACAATGTTATAGCAGAGAATATATGAAATGCCAGTAAATTTGAACATTTCTGTAAAGTGGACCATTTCCTAGCTCCTAAAGTTTACCAAACCTGACACAAGAGGAAATCATTTAAGGTCATCATGTCTGCCCTTGGCATTCTCGGAACGCCCTGGCCTCAGGATGCAGCCTCTGTAGTCCATGGTAACCTGCGGAGAGGGGGCGGGGCTGAGGGTGGGTGGAACTCTGGCCTCACTGGAGGAGTGGGTGTGGCCATATCTGCTGTGACTGAACAAAGGGCAGGGGAGCAGGGGGCCCAGTGCAGGGCCCTCAGAGCACGGCAGGTCCAGTGGGGTGTCACAAGCATTTAGGCCCAGGCCAAAGGGCGCCTTCTTTGTCTGCACAGCTGCCCAAACTCTCACCTTTCCACTCAGGCCGACCTCTTACTTGAAGTGTGTGTGGAACCTGTCCTCACAGTACACCTCGCTGCACAGCTAACCATAGGTCTGGGCATCGTAGCTTCCTGCCAGTTGACCGAAGTTCGCAGGCAGATGTGTCCCAGGGACACATGCAAAGAGGCTCCAGCCCGGTCCACAGGCTGACCACTGCCCCTGCCCCAGATCGGGGGCCGCCAATCAGCCCTGTCTGAGTCCCCTTCCTCTAGAGGGAGTATTGGACCAACACTTGTAGAAAACGGTGTCCTCGTGGGCAACTCATTGGAGGGACACAAGTAAATCTTTGCCGTCTTTCTGCGGAAGCTTACGAGCGTTCACACCTAAGCGTCTTACAAGGTCAGCTGTTTAGCTAAACATGAGCTCATGATCTAAATTTACACAATAATGAAGAAATCAGCTACGAGGGGAGACAATCAGTAAAGACTATCAATACCAGAATTAGATTCCCAAGGCCATCCATCAATTGTTGGAATAATCAGGTGCAAGGCAGAATATATACATAAAACTGGAACTGAAACAAGGAACAAGGATGTTTTCAAAGACTGGTAGGATCTCTAAAACATTTTTAAAGTACATGTCATTGATAAAGCTAAATACTCAAAGGTTGTGTAATACAACAGATTAAGCATTGAGAAGAGTGAAATTATGCTGTTTTGAAAACTATGGCAGGTGAGATTTTCTGCCTAATTATATAAGAAGATTTCTCTAAAAATACACATTATTTCAATGACTTATTGGCTGTGAAATAAGTTAAGGGTATTTCAAATGGCTTGTCTGCAAAGAAAGGTGAGATGGAGAGAATCACAGAAAGTCGAGGGGAAAATAGGTCAATATATACATTGCTATATGGTGAACTAAACCTTAGGCCAGCAACAATGGAGAGGACCTGACCCTTAGAAACTTACAAGTAAGCTGGAATCTTCAAAAGTTCCAATCTTTATAAGTAAAATATTTATTAAAATGAATAACCAAGTGTTTTAATTGACATCAGAAGATCAAAACAATAAACCCTGAGAACATAGAAAAAAGATAAATAAAGATATGAGCAGAACTTTATACAACAGAAAACGTTTAAAATTGAGCTGATTTAGTAAGTCCAAAGAATCTTCTTTGAAAAGATTGAAAAGACACACTTTGATTAAGGAAAACAAAAACATAAGTATAGAATATACAGAAAGAATCAGGACAATGTTATAGCAGAGAATATATGAAATGCCAGTAAATTTGAACATTTCTGTAAAGTGGACCATTTCCTAGCTCCTAAAGTTTACCAAACCTGACACAAGAGGAAATCATTTAAGGTCATCATGTCTGCCCTTGGCATTCTCGGAACGCCCTGGCCTCAGGATGCAGCCTCTGTAGTCCATGGTAACCTGCGGAGAGGGGGCGGGGCTGAGGGTGGGTGGAACTCTGGCCTCACTGGAGGAGTGGGTGTGGCCATCTCTGCTGTGACTGAACAAAGGGTAGGGGAGCAGGGGGCCCAGTGCAGGGCCCTCAGAGCACGGCAGGTCCAGTGGGATGTCACAAGCATTTAGGCCCAGGCCAAAGGGCGCCTTCTTTGTCTGCACAGCTGCCCAAACTCTCACCTTTCCACTCAGGCCGACCTCTTACTTGAAGTGTGTGTGGAACCTGTCCTCACAGTACACCTCGCTGCACAGCTAACCATAGGTCTGGGCATCGTAGCTTCCTGCCAGTTGACCGAAGTTCGCAGGCAGATGTGTCCCAGGGACACATGCAAAGAGGCTCCAGCCCGGTCCACAGGCTGACCACTGCCCCTGCCCCAGATCGGGGGCCGCCAATCAGCCCTGTCTGAGTCCCCTTCCTCTAGAGGGAGTATTGGACCAACACTTGTAGAAAACGGTGTCCTCGTGGGCAACTCATTGGAGGGACACAAGTAAATCTTTGCCGTCTTTCTGTGGAAGCTTACGAGCGTTCACACCTAAGCGTCTTACAAGGTCAGCTGTTTAGCTAAACATGAGCTCATGATCTAAATTTACACAATAATGAAGAAATCAGCTACGAGGGGAGACAATCAGTAAAGACTATCAATACCAGAATTAGATTCCCAAGGCCATCCATCAATTGTTGGAATAATCAGGTGCAAGGCAGAATATATACATAAAACTGGAACTGAAACAAGGAACAAGGATGTTTTCAAAGACTGGTAGGATCTCTAAAACATTTTTAAAGTACATGTCATTGATAAAGCTAAATACTCAAAGGTTGTGTAATACAACAGATTAAGCATTGAGAAGAGTGAAATTATGCTGTTTTGAAAACTATGGCAGGTGAGATTTTCTGCCTAATTATATAAGAAGATTTCTCTAAAAATACACATTATTTCAATGACTTATTGGCTGTGAAATAAGTTAAGGGTATTTCAAATGGCTTGTCTGCAAAGAAAGGTGAGATGGAGGGAATCACAGAAAGTCGAGGGGAAAATAGGTCAATATATACATTGCTATATGGTGAACTAAACCTTAGGCCAGCAACAATGGAGAGGACCTGACCCTTAGAAACTTACAAGTAAGCTGGAATCTTCAAAAGTTCCAATCTTTATAAGTAAAATATTTATTAAAATGAATAACCAAGTGTTTTAATTGACATCAGAAGATCAAAACAATAAACCCTGAGAACATAGAAAAAAGATAAATAAAGATATGAGCAGAACTTAATACAACAGAAAACGTATAAAATTGAGGTGATTTAGTAAGTCCAAAGAATCTTCTTTGAAAAGATTGAAAAGACACACTTTGATTAAGGAAAACAAAAACATAAGTATAGAATATACAGAAAGAATCAGGACAATGTTATAGCAGAGAATATATGAAATGCCAGTAAATTTGAACATTTCTGTAAAGTGGACCATTTCCTAGCTCCTAAAGTTTACCAAACCTGACACAAGAGGAAATCATTTAAGGTCATCATGTCTGCCCTTGGCATTCTCGGAACGCCCTGGCCTCAGGATGCAGCCTCTGTAGTCCATGGTAACCTGCGGAGAGGGGGCGGGGCTGAGGGTGGGTGGAACTCTGGCCTCACTGGAGGAGTGGGTGTGGCCATCTCTGCTGTGACTGAACAAAGGGCAGGGGAGCAGGGGGCCCAGTGCAGGGCCCTCAGAGCACGGCAGGTCCAGTGGGGTGTCACAAGCATTTAGGCCCAGGCCAAAGGGCGCCTTCTTTGTCTGCACAGCTGCCCAAACTCTCACCTTTCCACTCAGGCCGACCTCTTACTTGAAGTGTGTGTGGAACCTGTCCTCACAGTACACCTCGCTGCACAGCTAACCATAGGTCTGGGCATCGTAGCTTCCTGCCAGTTGACCGAAGTTCGCAGGCAGATGTGTCCCAGGGACACATGCAAAGAGGCTCCAGCCCGGTCCACAGGCTGACCACTGCCCCTGCCCCAGATCGGGGGCCGCCAATCAGCCCTGTCTGAGTCCCCTTCCTCTAGAGGGAGTATTGGACCAACACTTGTAGAAAACGGTGTCCTCGTGGGCAACTCATTGGAGGGACACAAGTAAATCTTTGCCGTCTTTCTGCGGAAGCTTACGAGCGTTCACACCTAAGCGTCTTACAAGGTCAGCTGTTTAGCTAAACATGAGCTCATGATCTAAATTTACACAATAATGAAGAAATCAGCTACGAGGGGAGACAATCAGTAAAGACTATCAATACCAGAATTAGATTCCCAAGGCCATCCATCTATTGTTGGAATAATCAGGTGCAAGGCAGAATATATACATAAAACTGGAACTGAAACAAGGAACAAGGATGTTTTCAAAGACTGGTAGGATCTCTAAAACATTTTTAAAGTACATGTCATTGATAAAGCTAAATACTCAAAGGTTGTGTAATACAACAGATTAAGCATTGAGAAGAGTGAAATTATGCTGTTTTGAAAACTATGGCAGGTGAGATTTTCTGCCTAATTATATAAGAAGATTTCTCTAAAAATACACATTATTTCAATGACTTATTGGCTGTGAAATAAGTTAAGGGTATTTCAAATGGCTTGTCTGCAAAGAAAGGTGAGATGGAGGGAATCACAGAAAGTCGAGGGGAAAATAGGTCAATATATACATTGCTATATGGTGAACTAAACCTTAGGCCAGCAACAATGGAGAGGACCTGACCCTTAGAAACTTCCAAGTAAGCTGGAATCTTCAAAAGTTCCAATCTTTATAAGTAAAATATTTATTAAAATGAATAACCAAGTGTTTTAATTGACATCAGAAGATCAAAACAATAAACCCTGAGAACATAGAAAAAAGATAAATAAAGATATGAGCAGAACTTTATACAACAGAAAACGTTTAAAATTGAGGTGATTTAGTAAGTCCAAAGAATCTTCTTTGAAAAGATTGAAAAGACACACTTTGATTAAGGAAAACAAAAACATAAGTATAGAATATACAGAAAGAATCAGGACAATGTTATAGCAGAGAATATATGAAATGCCAGTAAATTTGAACATTTCTGTAAAGTGGACCATTTCCTAGCTCCTAAAGTTTACCAAACCTGACACAAGAGGAAATCATTTAAGGTCATCATGTCTGCCCTTGGCATTCTCGGAACGCCCTGGCCTCAGGATGCAGCCTCTGTAGTCCATGGTAACCTGTGGAGAGGGGGCGGGGCTGAGGGTGGGTGGAACTCTGGCCTCACTGGAGGAGTGGGTGTGGCCATCTCTGCTGTGACTGAACAAAGGGCAGGGGAGCAGGGGGCCCAGTGCAGGGCCCTCAGAGCACGGCAGGTCCAGTGGGGTGTCACAAGCATTTAGGCCCAGGCCAAAGGGCGCCTTCTTTGTCTGCACAGCTGCCCAAACTCTCACCTTTCCACTCAGGCCGACCTCTTACTTGAAGTGTGTGTGGAACCTGTCCTCACAGTACACCTCGCTGCACAGCTAACCATAGGTCTGGGCATCGTAGCTTCCTGCCAGTTGACCGAAGTTCGCAGGCAGATGTGTCCCAGGGACACATGCAAAGAGGCTCCAGCCCGGTCCACAGGCTGACCACTGCCCCTGCCCCAGATCGGGGGCCGCCAATCAGCCCTGTCTGAGTCCCCTTCCTCTAGAGGGAGTATTGGACCAACACTTGTAGAAAATGGTGTCCTCGTGGGCAACTCATTGGAGGGACACAAGTAAATCTTTGCCGTCTTTCTGCGGAAGCTTACGAGCGTTCACACCTAAGCGTCTTACAAGGTCAGCTGTTTAGCTAAACATGAGCTCATGATCTAAATTTACACAATAATGAAGAAATCAGCTACGAGGGGAGACAATCAGTAAAGACTATCAATACCAGAATTAGATTCCCAAGGCCATCCATCAATTGTTGGAATAATCAGGTGCAAGGCAGAATATATACATAAAACTGGAACTGAAACAAGGAACAAGGATGTTTTCAAAGACTGGTAGGATCTCTCAAACATTTTTAAAGTACATGTCATTGATAAAGCTAAATAATCAAAGGTTGTGTAATACAACAGATTAAGCATTGAGAAGAGTGAAATTATGCTGTTTTGAAAACTATGGCAGGTGAGATTTTCTGCCTAATTATATAAGAAGATTTCTCTAAAAATACACATTATTTCAATGACTTATTGGCTGTGAAATAAGTTAAGGGTATTTCAAATGGCTTGTCTGCAAAGAAAGGTGAGATGGAGGGAATCACAGAAAGTCGAGGGGAAAATAGGTCAATATATACATTGCTATATGGTGAACTAAACATTAGGCCAGCAACAATGGAGAGGACCTGACCCTTAGAAACTTACAAGTAAGCTGGAATCTTCAAAAGTTCCAATCTTTATAAGTAAAATATTTATTAAAATGAATAACCAAGTGTTTTAATTGACATCAGAAGATCAAAACAATAAACCCTGAGAACATAGAAAAAAGATAAATAAAGATATGAGCAGAACTTAATACAACAGAAAACGTTTAAAATTGAGCTGATTTAGTAAGTCCAAAGAATCTTCTTTGAAAAGATTGAAAAGACACACTTTGATTAAGGAAAACAAAAACATAAGTATAGAATATACAGAAAGAATCAGGACAATGTTATAGCAGAGAATATATGAAATGCCAGTAAATTTGAACATTTCTGTAAAGTGGACCATTTCCTAGCTCCTAAAGTTTACCAAACCTGACACAAGAGGAAATCATTTAAGGTCATCATGTCTGCCCTTGGCATTCTCGGAACGCCCTGGCCTCAGGATGCAGCCTCTGTAGTCCATGGTAACCTGCGGAGAGGGGGTGGGGCTGAGGGTGGTTGGAACTCTGGCCTCACTGAAGGAGTGGGTGTGGCCATCTCTGCTGTGACTGAACAAAGGGCAGGGGAGCATGGGGCCCAGGGCAGGGCCCTCAGAGCACGGCAGGTCCAGTGGGCTGTCACAAGCATTTAGGCCCAGGCCAAAGGGCGCCTTCTTTGTCTGCACAGCTGCCCAAACTCTCACCTTTCCACTCAGGCCGACCTCTTACTTGAAGTGTGTGTGGAACCTGTCCTCACAGTACACCTCGCTGCACAGCTAACCATAGGTCTGGGCATCGTAGCTTCCTGCCAGGTGACCGAAGTTCACAGGCAGATGTGTCCCAGGGACACATACAAAGAGGCTCCTGCCCGGGCCACAGGCTGCCCACTGCCCCTGCCCCAGATCGGGGGCCGCCAATCAGCCCTGTCGGAGTCCCCTTCCTGTAGAGGGATTATTGGACCAACAATTGTAGAAAACGGTGTCCTCGTGGGCAACTCATTGGAGGGACACAAGTAAATCTTTGCCGTCTTTCTGCGGAAGCTTACGAGCGTACACACCTAAGCGTCTTACAAGGTCAGCTGTTTAGCTAAACATGAGCTCATGATCTAAATTTACACAATAATGAAAAAATCAGCTACGAGGGGAGACAATCAGTAAAGACTATCAATACCAGAATTAGATTCCCAAGGCCATCCAGCAATTGTTGGAATAATCAGGTGCAAGGCAGAATATATACATAAAACTGGAACTGAAACAAGGAACAAGGATGTTTTCAAAGACTGGTAGGATCTCTCAAACATTTTTAAAGTACATGTCATTGATAAAGCTAAATAATCAAAGGTTGTGTAATACAACAGATTAAGCATTGAGAAGAGTGAAATTATGCTGTTTTGAAAACTATGGCAGGTGAGATTTTCTGCCTAATTATATAAGAAGATTTCTCTAAAAATACACATTATTTCAATGACTTATTGGCTGTGAAATAATTTAAGGGTATTTCAAATGGCTTGTCTGTAAAGAAAGGTGAGATGTAGGGAATCACAGAAAGTCGAGGGGAAAATAGGTCAATATATACATTGCTATATGGTGAACTAAACCTTAGGCCAGCAACAATGGAGAGGACCTGACCCTTAGAAACTTACAAGTAAGCTGGAATCTTCAAAAGTTCCAAACTTTATAAGTAAAATATTTATTAAAATGAATAACCAAGTGTTTTAATTGACATCAGAAGATCAAAACAATAAACCCTGAGAACATAGAAAAAATATAAATAAAGATATGAGCAGAACTTAAGACAACAGAAAACGGATAAAATTGAGGTGATTTAGTAAGTCCAAAGAATCTTCTTTGAAAAGATTGAAAAGACACACTTTGATTAAGGAAAACAAAAACATAAGTAAAGAATATACAGAAAGAATCAGGACAATGTTATAACAGAGAATATATGAAATGCCAGTAAATTTGAACATTTCTGTAAAGTGGACCATTTCCTAGCTCCTAAAGTTTACCAAACCTGACACAAGAGGAAATCATTTAAGGTCATCATGCCTGCCCTTGGCATTCTCGGAACGCCCTGGCCTCAGGATGCAGCCTCTGTAGTCCATGGTAACCTGCGGAGAGGGGGCGGGGCTGAGGGTGGGTGGAACTCTGGCCTCACTGAAGGAGTGGTTGTGGCCATCTCTGCTGTGACTGAACAAAGGGCAGGGGAGCAGGGGGTCCAGGGCAGGGCCCTCAGAGCACGGCAGGTCCAGTGGGCTGTCACAAGCATTTAGGCCCAGGCCAAAGGGCGCCTTCTTTGTCTGCACAGCTGCCCAAACTCTCACCTTCCCACTCAGGCCGACCTCTTACTTGAAGTGTGTGTGGAACCTGTCCTCACAGTACACCTCGCTGCACAGCTAACCATAGGTCTGGGCATCGTAGCTTCCTGCCAGGTGACCGAAGTTCGCAGGCAGATGTGTCCCAGGGACACATGCAAAGAGGCTCCTGCCCGGGCCACAGGCTGCCCACTGCCCCTGCCCCAGATCGGGGGCCGCCAATCAGCCCTGTCGGAGTCCCCTTCCTCTAGAGGGATTATTGGACCAACACTTGTAGAAAACGGTGTCCTCGTGGGCAACTCATTGGAGGGACACAAATAAATCTTTGCCGTCTTTCTGCGGAAGCTTACGAGCGTTCACACCTAAGCGTCTTACAAGGTCAGCTGTTTAGCTAAACATGAGCTCATGATCTAAATTTACACAATAATGAAGAAATCAGCTACGAGGGGAGACAATCAGTAAAGACTATCAATACCAGAATTAGATTCCCAAGGCCATCCATCAATTGTTGGAATAATCAGGTGCAAGGCAGAATATATACATAAAACTGGAACTGAAACAAGGAACAAGGATGTTTTCAAAGACTGGTAGGATCTCTAAAACATTTTTAAAGTACATGTCATTGATAAAGCTAAATACTCAAAGGTTGTGTAATACAACAGATTAAGCATTGAGAAGAGTGAAATTATGCTGTTTTGAAAACTATGGCAGGTGAGATTTTCTGCCTAATTATATAAGAAGATTTCTCTAAAAATACACATTATTTCAATGACTTATTGGCTGTGAACTAAGTTAAGGGTATTTCAAATGGCTTGTCTGCAAAGAAAGGTGAGATGGAGGGAATCACAGAAAGTCGAGGGGAAAATAGGTCAATATATACATTGCTATATGGTGAACTAAACCTTAGGCCAGCAACAATGGAGAGGACCTGACCCTTAGAAACTTACAAGTAAGCTGGAATCTTCAAAAGTTCCAATCTTTATAAGTAAAATATTTATTAAAATGAATAACCAAGTGTTTTAATTGACATCAGAAGATCAAAACAATAAACCCTGAGAACATAGAAAAAAGATAAATAAAGATATGAGCAGAACTTAATACAACAGAAAACGTTTAAAATTGAGCTGATTTAGTAAGTCCAAAGAATCTTCTTTGAAAAGATTGAAAAGACACACTTTGATTAAGGAAAACAAAAACTTAAGTATAGAATATACAGAAAGAATCAGGACAATGTTATAGCAGAGAATATATGAAATGCCAGTAAATTTGAACATTTCTGTAAAGTGGACCATTTCCTAGCTCCTAAAGTTTACCAAACCTGACACATGAGGAAATCATTTAAGGTCATCATGTCTACCCTTGGCATTCTCGGAACGCCCTGGCCTCAGGATGCAGCCTCTGTAGTCCATGGTAACCTGCGGAGAGGGGGCGGGGCTGAGGGTGGGTGGAACTCTGGCCTCACTGGAGGAGTGGGTGTGGCCATCTCTGCTGTGACTGAACAAAGGGCAGGGGAGCAGGGGGCCCAGTGCAGGGCCCTCAGAGCACGGCAGGTCCAGTGGGGTGTCACAAGCATTTAGGCCCAGGCCAAAGGGCGCCTTCTTTGTCTGCACAGCTGCCCAAACTCTCACCTTTCCACTCAGGCCGACCTCTTACTTGAAGTGTGTGTGGAACCTGTCCTCACAGTACACCTCGCTGCACAGCTAACCATAGGTCTGGGCATCGTAGCTTCCTGCCAGTTGACCGAAGTTCGCAGGCAGATGTGTCCCAGGGACACATGCAAAGAGGCTCCAGCCCGGTCCACAGGCTGACCACTGCCCCTGCCCCAGATCGGGGGCCGCCAATCAGCCCTGTCTGAGTCCCCTTCCTCTAGAGGGAGTATTGGACCAACACTTGTAGAAAATGGTGTCCTCGTGGGCAACTCATTGGAGGGACACAAGTAAATCTTTGCCGTCTTTCTGCGGAAGCTTACGAGCGTTCACACCTAAGCGTCTTACAAGGTCAGCTGTTTAGCTAAACATGAGCTCATGATCTAAATTTACACAATAATGAAGAAATCAGCTACGAGGGGAGACAATCAGTAAAGACTATCAATACCAGAATTAGATTCCAAAGGCCATCCATCAATTGTTGGAATAATCAGGTGCAAGGCAGAATATATACATAAAACTGGAACTGAAACAAGGAACAAGGATGTTTTCAAAGACTGGTAGGATCTCTCAAACATTTTTAAAGTACATGTCATTGATAAAGCTAAATACTCAAAGGTTGTGTAATACAACAGATTAAGCATTGAGAAGAGTGAAATTATGCTGTTTTGAAAACTATGGCAGGTGAGATTTTCTGCCTAATTATATAAGAAGATTTCTCTAAAAATACACATTATTTCAATGACTTATTGGCTGTGAACTAAGTTAAGGGTATTTCAAATGGCTTGTCTGCAAAGAAAGGTGAGATGGAGGGAATCACAGAAAGTCGAGGGGAAAATAGGTCAATATATACATTGCTATATGGTGAACTAAACCTTAGGCCAGCAACAATGGAGAGGACCTGACCCTTAGAAACTTACAAGTAAGCTGGAATCTTCAAAAGTTCCAATCTTTATAAGTAAAATATTTATTAAAATGAATAACCAAGTGTTTTAATTGACATCAGAAGATCAAAACAATAAACCCTGAGAACATAGAAAAAAGATAAATAAAGATATGAGCAGAACTTAATACAACAGAAAACGTTTAAAATTGAGCTGATTTAGTAAGTCCAAAGAATCTTCTTTGAAAAGATTGAAAAGACACACTTTGATTAAGGAAAACAAAAACTTAAGTATAGAATATACAGAAAGAATCAGGACAATGTTATAGCAGAGAATATATGAAATGCCAGTAAATTTGAACATTTCTGTAAAGTGGACCATTTCCTAGCTCCTAAAGTTTACCAAACCTGACACATGAGGAAATCATTTAAGGTCATCATGTCTACCCTTGGCATTCTCGGAACGCCCTGGCCTCAGGATGCAGCCTCTGTAGTCCATGGTAACCTGCGGAGAGGGGGCGGGGCTGAGGGTGGGTGGAACTCTGGCCTCACTGGAGGAGTGGGTGTGGCCATCTCTGCTGTGACTGAACAAAGGGCAGGGGAGCAGGGGGCCCAGTGCAGGGCCCTCAGAGCACGGCAGGTCCAGTGGGGTGTCACAAGCATTTAGGCCCAGGCCAAAGGGCGCCTTCTTTGTCTGCACAGCTGCCCAAACTCTCACCTTTCCACTCAGGCCGACCTCTTACTTGAAGTGTGTGTGGAACCTGTCCTCACAGTACACCTCGCTGCACAGCTAACCATAGGTCTGGGCATCGTAGCTTCCTGCCAGTTGACCGAAGTTCGCAGGCAGATGTGTCCCAGGGACACATGCAAAGAGGCTCCAGCCCGGTCCACAGGCTGACCACTGCCCCTGCCCCAGATCGGGGGCCGCCAATCAGCCCTGTCTGAGTCCCCTTCCTCTAGAGGGAGTATTGGACCAACACTTGTAGAAAATGGTGTCCTCGTGGGCAACTCATTGGAGGGACACAAGTAAATCTTTGCCGTCTTTCTGCGGAAGCTTACGAGCGTTCACACCTAAGCGTCTTACAAGGTCAGCTGTTTAGCTAAACATGAGCTCATGATCTAAATTTACACAATAATGAAGAAATCAGCTACGAGGGGAGACAATCAGTAAAGACTATCAATACCAGAATTAGATTCCAAAGGCCATCCATCAATTGTTGGAATAATCAGGTGCAAGGCAGAATATA
Source organism: Mesoplodon mirus (assembly GCF_964341445.2). NCBI lineage: Eukaryota > Metazoa > Chordata > Mammalia > Artiodactyla > Ziphiidae > Mesoplodon > Mesoplodon mirus. The sequence goes on from NW_028294738.1 coordinate 89,174, forward strand.
TACATAAAACTGGAACTGAAACAAGGAACAAGGATGTTTTCAAAGACTGGTAGGATCTCTCAAACATTTTTAAAGTACATGTCATTGATAAAGCTAAATACTCAAAGGTTGTGTAATACAACAGATTAAGCATTGAGAAGAGTGAAATTATGCTGTTTTGAAAACTATGGCAGGTGAGATTTTCTGCCTAATTATATAAGAAGATTTCTCTAAAAATACACATTATTTCAATGACTTATTGGCTGTGAAATAAGTTAAGGGTATTTCAAATGGCTTGTCTGCAAAGAAAGGTGAGATGTAGGGAATCACAGAAAGTCGAGGGGAAAATAGGTCAATATATACATTGCTATATGGTGAACTAAACCTTAGGCCAGCAACAATGGAGAGGACCTGACCCTTAGAAACTTACAAGTAAGCTGGAATCTTCAAAAGTTCAAATCTTTATAAGTAAAATATTTATTAAAATGAATAACCAAGTGTTTTAATTGACATCAGAAGATCAAAACAATAAACCCTGAGAACATAGAAAAAAGATAAATAAAGATATGAGCAGAACTTAATACAACAGAAAACGGATAAAATTGAGGTGATTTAGTAAGTCCAAAGAATCTTCTTTGAAAAGATTGAAAAGACACACTTTGATTAAGGAAAACAAAAACATAAGTAAAGAATATACAGAAAGAATCAGCACAATGTTATAGCAGAGAATATATGAAATGCCAGTAAATTTGAACATTTCTGTAAAGTGGACCATTTCCTAGCTCCTAAAGTTTACCAAATCTGACACAAGAGGAAATCATTTAAGGTCATCATGTCTGCCCTTGGCATTCTCGGAACGCCCTGGCCTCAGGATGCAGCCTCTGTAGTCCATGGTAACCTGCGGAGAGGGGGTGGGGCTGAGGGTGGTTGGAACTCTGGCCTCACTGAAGGAGTGGGTGTGGCCATCTCTGCTGTGACTGAACAAAGGGCAGGGGAGCATGGGGCACAGGGCAGGGCCCTCAGAGCACGGCAGGTCCAGTGGGCTGTCACAAGCATTTAGGCCCAGGCCAAAGGGCGCCTTCTTTGTCTGCACAGCTGCCCAAACTCTCACCTTTCCACTCAGGCCGACCTCTTACTTGAAGTGTGTGTGGAACCTGTCCTCACAGTACACCTCGCTGCACAGCTAACCATAGGTCTGGGCATCGTAGCTTCCTGCCAGGTGACCGAAGTTCACAGGCAGATGTGTCCCAGGGACACATACAAAGAGGCTCCAGCCCGGTCCACAGGCTGCCCACTGCCCCTGCCCCAGATCGGGGGCCGCCAATCAGCCCTGTCGGAGTCCCCTTCCTGTAGAGGGATTATTGGACCAACAATTGTAGAAAACGGTGTCCTCGTGGGCAACTCATTGGAGGGACACAAGTAAATCTTTGCCGTCTTTCTGCGGAAGCTTACGAGCGTACACACCTAAGCGTCTTACAAGGTCAGCTGTTTAGCTAAACATGAGCTCATGATCTAAATTTACACAATAATGAAGAAATCAGCTACGAGGGGAGACAATCAGTAAAGACTATCAATACCAGAATTAGATTCCCAAGGCCATCCATCAATTGTTGGAATAATCAGGTGCAAGGCAGAATATATACATAAAACTGGAACTGAAACAAGGAACAAGGATGTTTTCAAAGACTGGTAGGATCTCTAAAACATTTTTAAAGTACATGTCATTGATAAAGCTAAATACTCAAAGGTTGTGTAATACAACAGATTAAGCATTGAGAAGAGTGAAATTATGCTGTTTTGAAAACTATGGCAGGTGAGATTTTCTGCCTAATTATATAAGAAGATTTCTCTAAAAATACACATTATTTCAATGACTTATTGGCTGTGAAATAAGTTAAGGGTATTTCAAATGGCTTGTCTGCAAAGAAAGGTGAGATGGAGAGAATCACAGAAAGTCGAGGGGAAAATAGGTCAATATATACATTGCTATATGGTGAACTAAACCTTAGGCCAGCAACAATGGAGAGGACCTGACCCTTAGAAACTTACAAGTAAGCTGGAATCTTCAAAAGTTCCAATCTTTATAAGTAAAATATTTATTAAAATGAATAACCAAGTGTTTTAATTGACATCAGAAGATCAAAACAATAAACCCTGAGAACATAGAAAAAAGATAAATAAAGATATGAGCAGAACTTTATACAACAGAAAACGTTTAAAATTGAGCTGATTTAGTAAGTCCAAAGAATCTTCTTTGAAAAGATTGAAAAGACACACTTTGATTAAGGAAAACAAAAACATAAGTATAGAATATACAGAAAGAATCAGGACAATGTTATAGCAGAGAATATATGAAATGCCAGTAAATTTGAACATTTCTGTAAAGTGGACCATTTCCTAGCTCCTAAAGTTTACCAAACCTGACACAAGAGGAAATCATTTAAGGTCATCATGTCTGCCCTTGGCATTCTCGGAACGCCCTGGCCTCAGGATGCAGCCTCTGTAGTCCATGGTAACCTGCGGAGAGGGGGCGGGGCTGAGGGTGGGTGGAACTCTGGCCTCACTGGAGGAGTGGGTGTGGCCATCTCTGCTGTGACTGAACAAAGGGCAGGGGAGCAGGGGGCCCAGTGCAGGGCCCTCAGAGCACGGCAGGTCCAGTGGGATGTCACAAGCATTTAGGCCCAGGCCAAAGGGCGCCTTCTTTGTCTGCACAGCTGCCCAAACTCTCACCTTTCCACTCAGGCCGACCTCTTACTTGAAGTGTGTGTGGAACCTGTCCTCACAGTACACCTCGCTGCACAGCTAACCATAGGTCTGGGCATCGTAGCTTCCTGCCAGTTGACCGAAGTTCGCAGGCAGATGTGTCCCAGGGACACATGCAAAGAGGCTCCAGCCCGGTCCACAGGCTGACCACTGCCCCTGCCCCAGATCGGGGGCCGCCAATCAGCCCTGTCTGAGTCCCCTTCCTCTAGAGGGAGTATTGGACCAACACTTGTAGAAAACGGTGTCCTCGTGGGCAACTCATTGGAGGGACACAAGTAAATCTTTGCCGTCTTTCTGTGGAAGCTTACGAGCGTTCACACCTAAGCGTCTTACAAGGTCAGCTGTTTAGCTAAACATGAGCTCATGATCTAAATTTACACAATAATGAAGAAATCAGCTACGAGGGGAGACAATCAGTAAAGACTATCAATACCAGAATTAGATTCCCAAGGCCATCCATCAATTGTTGGAATAATCAGGTGCAAGGCAGAATATATACATAAAACTGGAACTGAAACAAGGAACAAGGATGTTTTCAAAGACTGGTAGGATCTCTAAAACATTTTTAAAGTACATGTCATTGATAAAGCTAAATACTCAAAGGTTGTGTAATACAACAGATTAAGCATTGAGAAGAGTGAAATTATGCTGTTTTGAAAACTATGGCAGGTGAGATTTTCTGCCTAATTATATAAGAAGATTTCTCTAAAAATACACATTATTTCAATGACTTATTGGCTGTGAAATAAGTTAAGGGTATTTCAAATGGCTTGTCTGCAAAGAAAGGTGAGATGGAGGGAATCACAGAAAGTCGAGGGGAAAATAGGTCAATATATACATTGCTATATGGTGAACTAAACCTTAGGCCAGCAACAATGGAGAGGACCTGACCCTTAGAAACTTACAAGTAAGCTGGAATCTTCAAAAGTTCCAATCTTTATAAGTAAAATATTTATTAAAATGAATAACCAAGTGTTTTAATTGACATCAGAAGATCAAAACAATAAACCCTGAGAACATAGAAAAAAGATAAATAAAGATATGAGCAGAACTTAATACAACAGAAAACGTATAAAATTGAGGTGATTTAGTAAGTCCAAAGAATCTTCTTTGAAAAGATTGAAAAGACACACTTTGATTAAGGAAAACAAAAACATAAGTATAGAATATACAGAAAGAATCAGGACAATGTTATAGCAGAGAATATATGAAATGCCAGTAAATTTGAACATTTCTGTAAAGTGGACCATTTCCTAGCTCCTAAAGTTTACCAAACCTGACACAAGAGGAAATCATTTAAGGTCATCATGTCTGCCCTTGGCATTCTCGGAACGCCCTGGCCTCAGGATGCAGCCTCTGTAGTCCATGGTAACCTGCGGAGAGGGGGCGGGGCTGAGGGTGGGTGGAACTCTGGCCTCACTGGAGGAGTGGGTGTGGCCATCTCTGCTGTGACTGAACAAAGGGCAGGGGAGCAGGGGGCCCAGTGCAGGGCCCTCAGAGCACGGCAGGTCCAGTGGGGTGTCACAAGCATTTAGGCCCAGGCCAAAGGGCGCCTTCTTTGTCTGCACAGCTGCCCAAACTCTCACCTTTCCACTCAGGCCGACCTCTTACTTGAAGTGTGTGTGGAACCTGTCCTCACAGTACACCTCGCTGCACAGCTAACCATAGGTCTGGGCATCGTAGCTTCCTGCCAGTTGACCGAAGTTCGCAGGCAGATGTGTCCCAGGGACACATGCAAAGAGGCTCCAGCCCGGTCCACAGGCTGACCACTGCCCCTGCCCCAGATCGGGGGCCGCCAATCAGCCCTGTCTGAGTCCCCTTCCTCTAGAGGGAGTATTGGACCAACACTTGTAGAAAACGGTGTCCTCGTGGGCAACTCATTGGAGGGACACAAGTAAATCTTTGCCGTCTTTCTGCGGAAGCTTACGAGCGTTCACACCTAAGCGTCTTACAAGGTCAGCTGTTTAGCTAAACATGAGCTCATGATCTAAATTTACACAATAATGAAGAAATCAGCTACGAGGGGAGACAATCAGTAAAGACTATCAATACCAGAATTAGATTCCCAAGGCCATCCATCTATTGTTGGAATAATCAGGTGCAAGGCAGAATATATACATAAAACTGGAACTGAAACAAGGAACAAGGATGTTTTCAAAGACTGGTAGGATCTCTAAAACATTTTTAAAGTACATGTCATTGATAAAGCTAAATACTCAAAGGTTGTGTAATACAACAGATTAAGCATTGAGAAGAGTGAAATTATGCTGTTTTGAAAACTATGGCAGGTGAGATTTTCTGCCTAATTATATAAGAAGATTTCTCTAAAAATACACATTATTTCAATGACTTATTGGCTGTGAACTAAGTTAAGGGTATTTCAAATGGCTTGTCTGCAAAGAAAGGTGAGATGGAGGGAATCACAGAAAGTCGAGGGGAAAATAGGTCAATATATACATTGCTATATGGTGAACTAAACCTTAGGCCAGCAACAATGGAGAGGACCTGACCCTTAGAAACTTCCAAGTAAGCTGGAATCTTCAAAAGTTCCAATCTTTATAAGTAAAATATTTATTAAAATGAATAACCAAGTGTTTTAATTGACATCAGAAGATCAAAACAATAAACCCTGAGAACATAGAAAAAAGATAAATAAAGATATGAGCAGAACTTTATACAACAGAAAACGTTTAAAATTGAGGTGATTTAGTAAGTCCAAAGAATCTTCTTTGAAAAGATTGAAAAGACACACTTTGATTAAGGAAAACAAAAACATAAGTATAGAATATACAGAAAGAATCAGGACAATGTTATAGCAGAGAATATATGAAATGCCAGTAAATTTGAACATTTCTGTAAAGTGGACCATTTCCTAGCTCCTAAAGTTTACCAAACCTGACACAAGAGGAAATCATTTAAGGTCATCATGTCTGCCCTTGGCATTCTCGGAACGCCCTGGCCTCAGGATGCAGCCTCTGTAGTCCATGGTAACCTGTGGAGAGGGGGCGGGGCTGAGGGTGGGTGGAACTCTGGCCTCACTGGAGGAGTGGGTGTGGCCATCTCTGCTGTGACTGAACAAAGGGCAGGGGAGCAGGGGGCCCAGTGCAGGGCCCTCAGAGCACGGCAGGTCCAGTGGGGTGTCACAAGCATTTAGGCCCAGGCCAAAGGGCGCCTTCTTTGTCTGCACAGCTGCCCAAACTCTCACCTTTCCACTCAGGCCGACCTCTTACTTGAAGTGTGTGTGGAACCTGTCCTCACAGTACACCTCGCTGCACAGCTAACCATAGGTCTGGGCATCGTAGCTTCCTGCCAGTTGACCGAAGTTCGCAGGCAGATGTGTCCCAGGGACACATGCAAAGAGGCTCCAGCCCGGTCCACAGGCTGACCACTGCCCCTGCCCCAGATCGGGGGCCGCCAATCAGCCCTGTCTGAGTCCCCTTCCTCTAGAGGGAGTATTGGACCAACACTTGTAGAAAATGGTGTCCTCGTGGGCAACTCATTGGAGGGACACAAGTAAATCTTTGCCGTCTTTCTGCGGAAGCTTACGAGCGTTCACACCTAAGCGTCTTACAAGGTCAGCTGTTTAGCTAAACATGAGCTCATGATCTAAATTTACACAATAATGAAGAAATCAGCTACGAGGGGAGACAATCAGTAAAGACTATCAATACCAGAATTAGATTCCCAAGGCCATCCATCAATTGTTGGAATAATCAGGTGCAAGGCAGAATATATACATAAAACTGGAACTGAAACAAGGAACAAGGATGTTTTCAAAGACTGGTAGGATCTCTCAAACATTTTTAAAGTACATGTCATTGATAAAGCTAAATAATCAAAGGTTGTGTAATACAACAGATTAAGCATTGAGAAGAGTGAAATTATGCTGTTTTGAAAACTATGGCAGGTGAGATTTTCTGCCTAATTATATAAGAAGATTTCTCTAAAAATACACATTATTTCAATGACTTATTGGCTGTGAAATAAGTTAAGGGTATTTCAAATGGCTTGTCTGCAAAGAAAGGTGAGATGGAGGGAATCACAGAAAGTCGAGGGGAAAATAGGTCAATATATACATTGCTATATGGTGAACTAAACATTAGGCCAGCAACAATGGAGAGGACCTGACCCTTAGAAACTTACAAGTAAGCTGGAATCTTCAAAAGTTCCAATCTTTATAAGTAAAATATTTATTAAAATGAATAACCAAGTGTTTTAATTGACATCAGAAGATCAAAACAATAAACCCTGAGAACATAGAAAAAAGATAAATAAAGATATGAGCAGAACTTAATACAACAGAAAACGTTTAAAATTGAGCTGATTTAGTAAGTCCAAAGAATCTTCTTTGAAAAGATTGAAAAGACACACTTTGATTAAGGAAAACAAAAACATAAGTATAGAATATACAGAAAGAATCAGGACAATGTTATAGCAGAGAATATATGAAATGCCAGTAAATTTGAACATTTCTGTAAAGTGGACCATTTCCTAGCTCCTAAAGTTTACCAAACCTGACACAAGAGGAAATCATTTAAGGTCATCATGTCTGCCCTTGGCATTCTCGGAACGCCCTGGCCTCAGGATGCAGCCTCTGTAGTCCATGGTAACCTGCGGAGAGGGGGTGGGGCTGAGGGTGGTTGGAACTCTGGCCTCACTGAAGGAGTGGGTGTGGCCATCTCTGCTGTGACTGAACAAAGGGCAGGGGAGCATGGGGCCCAGGGCAGGGCCCTCAGAGCACGGCAGGTCCAGTGGGCTGTCACAAGCATTTAGGCCCAGGCCAAAGGGCGCCTTCTTTGTCTGCACAGCTGCCCAAACTCTCACCTTTCCACTCAGGCCGACCTCTTACTTGAAGTGTGTGTGGAACCTGTCCTCACAGTACACCTCGCTGCACAGCTAACCATAGGTCTGGGCATCGTAGCTTCCTGCCAGGTGACCGAAGTTCACAGGCAGATGTGTCCCAGGGACACATACAAAGAGGCTCCTGCCCGGGCCACAGGCTGCCCACTGCCCCTGCCCCAGATCGGGGGCCGCCAATCAGCCCTGTCGGAGTCCCCTTCCTGTAGAGGGATTATTGGACCAACAATTGTAGAAAACGGTGTCCTCGTGGGCAACTCATTGGAGGGACACAAGTAAATCTTTGCCGTCTTTCTGCGGAAGCTTACGAGCGTACACACCTAAGCGTCTTACAAGGTCAGCTGTTTAGCTAAACATGAGCTCATGATCTAAATTTACACAATAATGAAAAAATCAGCTACGAGGGGAGACAATCAGTAAAGACTATCAATACCAGAATTAGATTCCCAAGGCCATCCAGCAATTGTTGGAATAATCAGGTGCAAGGCAGAATATATACATAAAACTGGAACTGAAACAAGGAACAAGGATGTTTTCAAAGACTGGTAGGATCTCTCAAACATTTTTAAAGTACATGTCATTGATAAAGCTAAATAATCAAAGGTTGTGTAATACAACAGATTAAGCATTGAGAAGAGTGAAATTATGCTGTTTTGAAAACTATGGCAGGTGAGATTTTCTGCCTAATTATATAAGAAGATTTCTCTAAAAATACACATTATTTCAATGACTTATTGGCTGTGAAATAATTTAAGGGTATTTCAAATGGCTTGTCTGTAAAGAAAGGTGAGATGTAGGGAATCACAGAAAGTCGAGGGGAAAATAGGTCAATATATACATTGCTATATGGTGAACTAAACCTTAGGCCAGCAACAATGGAGAGGACCTGACCCTTAGAAACTTACAAGTAAGCTGGAATCTTCAAAAGTTCCAAACTTTATAAGTAAAATATTTATTAAAATGAATAACCAAGTGTTTTAATTGACATCAGAAGATCAAAACAATAAACCCTGAGAACATAGAAAAAATATAAATAAAGATATGAGCAGAACTTAAGACAACAGAAAACGGATAAAATTGAGGTGATTTAGTAAGTCCAAAGAATCTTCTTTGAAAAGATTGAAAAGACACACTTTGATTAAGGAAAACAAAAACATAAGTAAAGAATATACAGAAAGAATCAGGACAATGTTATAACAGAGAATATATGAAATGCCAGTAAATTTGA